>NW_006399845.1:1996303-2020836 GCF_000299155.1 Elephantulus edwardii | reverse complement strand
ATTGGCACAGGACAGAGCGGAGTTTAGGGCTGTTGTACATAGGGTCGCTATGAGTCGCAGGCGACTCGACGGCACATAACAACAACAACAACAACAACATGAGTGAATGAAAAACAGAAGAAGAATGTTGTTATAATCATAGTAAAAAAGTTACTTTCAAGTTCTATTCTGAAATACAATGTTGTGAGTGGTAGAATAATATCCATACAAGTACGAGGAAGACCCATTAACAAAAGTGTTATTCAAGTATATGCTGTTACATCTAGTGCCAAAAAGGAAGAAATTGAGACGTTTAACCCAATTTTGCAGTCTTAAGTTCACCAAACATGCAATCAGGATATGCTAATGATGATTGGTGACAGGAATGCAAAAGTAGGAAACAATGAAGGAGGAACAATAGTGGGAAAATAAGGGCTTGGTGATAGAAATGAGGTTGGAACTAGAATGACTGAATTTTGTATTTACAATGATTTATTCATTGTGACTACCTTTTCCAAAGCACACAAAAGAAGACTTTGCACATGTATTTCACTCAGCGAGCTGCGTAGGAATCACGCTGACCACATTTGTGAAAGAAATCATTGGAGAAGCTCAATATTAGCAGCCAAAACTAGGGCAGGACTCTGGAAGGCAGTTTGGCACTTTGCCAAAAGGCTGAACAAAGAAATTCCATTTAAGCCAGCTATTCCATTGCTTAGCATATACCCCCCAAAATGAGAACTGAGGTTCAAATGGAAACTTGTACATCAATGATCATAATAGCATTACATCATCTCAAGAACATGGGAACAGCCCAGACTTCCAAACACAAATTAACGGATTGAGAAGTTGTGGTACATTCATAAAATGGAATTCTACACAGCACACAGGAGCAATAATTTCATAAATTACTACCTAACTTGGAAGGGACTGGAGAGCATTATGGTGAGTGAAATAACTCAGTCCAACAAGGACAAATAGAATACAAATCTATTATTGTAGAATGAGTATGAAGATACAAGATGGGGAATGAGAGGGTGGAAATAGAAGGAGAGGATCTGGGGGGAGGGTGTTAATCATAAGGTTGCCCAATTTAATGGGTGGGTGGGGTGAAGGAAATGGGAAGTATCTTTTGTGAAAAACAATGTATTCAAACTTTGTAAACAAACATACAACCAAACAAAAAATACTAGGGTGCAGGCAGACTGGGTCAGATCATCAATTACTCATATGCAAGTTCAAATTGAGGCTGACGACAATTTAAATATGTCTACAGGAACCAAGATATGATCTTCAATCAATTCCATCAGAATTTCATGATTATCTTAATAGGTTTGAACTATTGAACACAAGTGATAGAAGACCAGATGAGTTGTCGGATGATATCAAGGATATCACCCATGAAGAAAGCAAAAGGTCATTATAAAAAGAGAGGAGAAAGAAAAAATGAAATTGGATGTCAGAAGAGACTCTAAAGATTGCACTGAAGCATTGAGAAGTCAAAACTAAAAGAAAACACATTGAAGTGAAAGAGCTGAATAGACCATTTTAAAGGGCAGCTCAGGAGTTCAAAGCAAGTATTATAATGGAATGTACAGAGAGCTGGAATTGGAGAATAAAAAGGGAAGAATTCATTCTGTATTTCTCAGGCTGAAAGAACTACAAAATTAAGCCTCATGTCACCATGTTGAAAGATGCTATGGGCAATATATTGAACGACCCAGAAAGCATCAAAGAAGATGGAGGGAATACACAGAGTCACTGTACCAGAAAGAATTGATTCACACTGAAAAAATTTCAGGAAGTACCATATGAGCAGGAGCCAATGGTAATGAAAGAGGAAGTGGAAGCTGCATTAAAGGCATTGGCAAAATATAAGGCCCTAAGAATCAATGTGATACCAATTAACTTGTGTCAATTTAAAAATGCAGCCTTGGATGCACTCACAAGTCTATGCCATGAAATTTGGAGGACAGCTGTCTGACCAACAGATTGGAGTAGGTCTGTATTTGTCCCCATTCCCAAGAAGAGTGATCCAACTGAATGTGGAAATTATTGAACATTATCATTGATATCACATGCAATCAGAAGATACTGATATCATATACTGCTAAAGATCATTCAAAAATGGCTGGAAAAGTACATAGGTAATTGCCAGAAGTTTAAGTGGGATTTAGAAGAGGCCGTTGCAACAGGGAATGTAATTGCTGATGTCAGATGGATCCTGGCTGAAAGTAAGGAATATGAGGAGTGCTTTATTGACTATGCAAATGTGTTTGACTCTGTGGATCATGACAAGTTGTGGCTGACATTGAGATGAATGAGAATCCTGGAGCACATGATTGTGCTCATGATGAACCTATATCTGGATCAGAAAGCTGTGTGTGAGTGGAGAAGAGGTGCACTGCATGGTTTTGAATTGGGAAGAGAGTGTGTCAGGGATGTATTCTATCTCCATATCTGTTTCCTCTATATGCTGAGCAAATTATTCGTGAAGCTGGACTCTATGAACAGGAATGTAGCATCGGGATTAGAGGGAGACTTATCAATGATTTGCATTATGCAGATGACACAATCTTACTTGCTGAAAGTAAAGAAGACTTGAAGCATTTGTTGCAGAATATCAAGGAATGTAGCCTTCAGTATGGATTTTGTCTCAATATCAAGAAAACAAAGATTCTTACCACTAGGCCAATAGGCAGTGTCATGATGGCTGGAGAGGAGATTGAAACTGTCAACAGCTTCATCTTGCTTGGATTCACAATTAACAAACACCCTTTGGACAAGCAACCTTGCTCACTAAACTGAAGAGGACTTGAAGCATTAATTGCAGTAGGTCAAAGACTATAGTCTTAAATACGGATTGAAGGTCAACGTCAAGAAAACATTCACAACCTGGACAATTGGCAGCATCATGATATATGGAGAAAAGATAGAGATTGTTAACAGTTTCTTCTTGTTTAGATCCACAAGCAACATTTTTGGCACTAACAGTAAAGAAATCAAACTGCAAGTTGCTTTAGGAAAATATGCTGTCAGATATTGGGGAATGTTGAGGAGGAAGGGAGGGCCTCTGGCCAGGACAGATCACCTAGCTCCAGATAAGTACAAGCCTCCCAAGGACTTTTAATATGGGGTAGAAAAGCTCTCCTGTGTTTTGCTATACCAGCTCACCACCTGGGAAGATGGCTGCCGCATTTGTTGAGCTGGGAGTAGTCTGCAGGAGGCTGAGGTTCTCCTATCCAATCAGCATGTCCCATGTCTGCAATTCCACCCTATTCTGTCTTCCTGTTGACTTTCTCATATATAAGCTGCAGCCCCCAATAAAGTTGAGCTGGATTGATTCTCTGAATGCCTACCAGAATGGTGTATCTCCATTGTGCTTAGTCTCATCACGGTGTTGCAGTTTATTGCTGGTGAACAGACAGCGACAGTCAGAGACCTCTCCAGCATGCTAAAGAGCAATGATGTCAGTTTAGAGACTAAGGTGTGCTGGATCCAGGCATAGTCTTTGCAATTGTTTGCTATGCATCTGAGATCTGAACAATGTCTAAGAATGACAAAAGAGGAATCAATGTCTTTGTGTTATAGTGCTGGAGAAGAGAAGATCATACCATGAATTACCAAGAGAACAAATAGGTCTGTCCTGCAGAAGGTTAAACCAAGTTGCTTCCTGGAAGCATTTCACGTACTTTGGGTATGTTTCCAAGAGGGATTATTCCTTGGCGAAGGACATGATACTCAGAAGAATGGGCAGACAACACAGGAGAGGAAGACCCCAGATGAGATTGATTGACATGGTAACTGTGTTAGTATAAGTGGATGTGTCAGAGTCAATGAGACTGGCTTAGAATCAGGCATGCTTCAAGAGTTTTTGTGCGTAGGGTCAGTATGAGTTGTAGGTGATTCAACAGCATATGATGACAACAACATACTCATTTGTTTATGCCAAGACATTTGGAAGCTATTTACGTGGCCAACTAACCAATAGATACATTTTTGCGGCCATTTAAAAAAAATAATTCAACACAATGTGTTAATATCAACAATATCACGTTATCAAAAATACCATGTGAACGTAAATTCTTTCTGAATACAATACAAAATATGGTTGAAACAGAATAGTGATAATAAACTTCTGGAAATTCACGCTAGATTCAGAAAAAAGTCATAGGATTAAAGACACTATTGCTGATATAAGATGGATTTTGGTTGAAGCATAGGATGACAGAAAGATCTTTACTTGTATTTTATCTACAATGCAAAGTAATTCAACTCTGTGAATTATTGTTGTTGTTATGTGGTATTGAGTCACCTATGACCCATAGCAGCCCTATATACAGCAGCTCTGAACTTTACCCTGTCCTGAACCAGTCTCACTATTTCGGACACACCAACTCCAATTGCCCCAAGTACTGTATCAATCCATCTAATCTGAGGTCTTCCTCTTCTGCAGTCCCTCCACCCTTCTGAGCAGGATGTCCTTCTCCAAGGACCGAACTGTCCTGACCACATGCTCAAAGTATGCAAGATGGAGCTTCAAAATCCTAGCCTCCAAAGAAAAACTTAGTTTCACCCTCTCCAAGACAGACCTCTTTATTTTATTGACATTCCATGGTATGTTCAAGACTCTTGTCCAGCAGGACAACTGAAAGTTATCGATTCTTCTTCTGTCATCCTTAGTCATTGTCCAGCTTTCTGATTAAATTATTAATAGCATTGTAAAGAATGGGAATTCTGAATCACTTAATTATGCTTGTGAGGAATCTGTCAATAGACCAAATGATATTATTGAACCCAACGTAGGTTTATTGAATGGTTTAAAAACAAGAAAAGTATGTACCAAAGTTGTATCTATTTTGTGTACCTTATATTCTATCAGAATTTCATTACAGGAAGAAAGAAAAATAGAGAGAAAATGAATAAATATTTGTAGAATAAGAGCCCCTTAAATTTCATGAAAGGGAGCTCTGTTGGCTTAGTGACAAGGAATTGTGCTGCAAATGCAAAGGCACATAATTTTGAAACTACTAATTGATCCCCAGGAGGAAAGAAGGGCAATCTCCTCTCATGCAATGTGCTGCCTCTGAAAACCAACTGGAGAGTCAGTTATAGGTCAGGTACTACTCAACCGTACACAACAACATCATGACAGACCAAAAGATATGCCTAGATTGTTGTTGGGTGCCAAAGCCAACTTACAAATGACAGATTGAAACCTCACCCTATTTTGTGCCATTCTCACAATCTCTGCCATTGTCAAAATCATTAATTTGTAAACTGAGTTATGATTTTTCAACAGAAATTATGCAGACAAAAAAGAATAGGACAACATATATAAAACCCTAAAAAAAAATCCAACCAAAAATTTTACATGCAGAATTTTTTTCTCCAAATTAAAGTGTTCTGAGGTAAACAGAAATTAAGGAGATTAAACTAGTCCAACCTTATAAGAAATACTAACAGCAGTCCTTAGAATAGAGAACCAATAATGACAAGCAATTGGAGAGTAATATGCACAACAAGGTTACTTAGAAATTAATCCACCTAGAATTCACTCATTTACTTACAGCTGTAGCGACAGTGCCATCTCATAACAATCTTTCACTGGGTTTTCAAGTCTGATAGTCATAATAGGAAGATTCAAGCAGATGGAAAATCATTGTCTTTGAATTAGCAGCAAAACTCTCTACATACAAGTCTACCAGAGCTCCGTAATTCAGATATATGAGTGTCAAAATTAGACTAAAATAAAAGAGAATTAGAGATGAGTATCAAAATTAGACTAAAATAAAAGAGAATTAGAGATAGATACAAAGCAAAAAGAGGGGGAAATTACATAGCTTGCAGTACTCCCAAATGTAGAGGAAGTTGGGATGATATTACAATGGAACGAACTTTGAAACTGTTGAGGAAATAAAAATAAATCACAGTGTGACCTCCAAGACACACTGATAGCATAGTAGACAAGGGCTGAGCTTTTAAAAAAGCCAATCAACCAACTTGACCTCATATATCTATACTCATGAGAACACTCCATCTAACAAAAATGTAATACATGTTCTTTCCTAGTGAATGTGATTTATTCTTCAGAATAGAATACATTTATCAACATTGCTAACCCTAATAAATTTTAAAACATTGAAATAATAATAATAATTTTCATTACAACCTTACAAAATCAGAGATCAGTATGTTTATTATTGTTGTTGTGTACTGTTGCGTCAGAACTGACCTCTGTCAGAATTGTTGAATTATAACTGGCCCTTTGAATGAGTTTTCAGAAGCAGTGTTAGTCTAACATGTGTCTAGTCTAACATGTGCTCTGTTTGGAAACATGAACCACATTCACTAGAAAGAATGCACAGTCCATGTTTGCTAGACACAGTTTGTAAGAACTATAAAGTCATAGGTAACTTTCCAACAGGTTTTCAGAGGCAGTGAGTTTCAGGAGATTGGACATATTTCTCCAGTGATGCAGTGAGTGAATTGGAATGATGTGGCTTAGGATTGGAATTGCCACTTCTTAGCCTGAGCAGATAAGATTTGCATAAGGGTAATCAAATACATGGAAGTCAAATAGCACACTACTTTAAAACTACCACGTAACAGGAGAAATAAAACGTAGAATAAAAAACAGGAAAAAAAATCTGGAAGTGAATGGGAATGGAAACATGAAACTCAAATTCATTGCAATCAAATAAAAGATAACTCATAACTGGTCCAGCCTTGAGTTTCCCTGGTGGTGAAATGCAAGAGAGCTTGCCCATCTTTCTCTCAGGAAGCTGCTAATAGATTCAAATAAGCAGAACTGGGAGGACTTTGAGTAGTAGTACAACTACCTATGAACTGCACCAAGAGAGTTCCTGCAAAAATTTAATATACCAAAAAACATTGAGACATAGAAAAGACAGGACTCAGAGATCAAATTATAACAATGATCACACACATCATAAAAGAAGATAAAATTTATCATCTTAACCTAGCAATTTGAGGGTGGGGGAAAAATGCAACAAGAAGTCTATAATTTCAAAAAGGAACAAATGAAGATTGTTGTCGTTGTTGTTACTACGTAACATTGAGTTGAGTATGACTCAGAGCAACTCTATGAACAACACATCTGAAACCCTGTCCTTTCCTTTGTCATCCTTATCACCTTTGTTGCGCCCATTGCCACAGTCACTGTGTAAATCCATTTTATCGAGGCTGTTTCTCTCTTTGGCTGATCCTTCACCTTTCCAAGTTTGTTGTCCTTTTCCAAGGAATAGTCCTCTTAGTGACATGCCCAAAGTCTGTGAGATGAAGCTTCTCTATCCTTGCCTCCACATAGCACTCTGACTACAGTTTTCCTAAGACATGTCTGTTTGTTTGGCAATACATAGGATATTCGATTCTCTTCTCCAACACCACAACTCACAGGCATCCTTACTCACTGTTTAGTTATCTTTATTCTGTAATACTTTCTCATTGTGTAGTTATTGGTATATAGCAAGTAATTGAAAAAAAAAAACCAACCACAAAACAAAACACAAAGCACCGTAACTAAATTAGGCACATCTGAGTCTTCAAACTGGCATCAATACTCCTCAATATTTTGGAAAGGTCTTTGGCTGCAAGCTTCTCCAAGGTAATGTGTTGTTTGTTTTGTTCTTCAAATTTTCTGACTGCTAGACAAAGGATATTGATTATAGAGCAAAGTAAAATAAAATTATTGACAATTTCAATCTTTTTGCCCGTCTATTATGTCAATTAAAATGAAACAGAAAACATGGAAAGAACTAACAAGAATAAAAGTTTGCTTTTCAAAAATATTGATTAAACTGAAAAACATTGACAAAGTTAACAGAGGAAATAAAGGAAAATACAATTAACATTAATAAGAAATTAAATAGGTAACATTACAAAAGAGCCAATTAAAAGAAAATGGGTAAGTATAACATGGTAAGAAACTCAACTTCAACAAATTTTAAAACAGATGAAAAAGAAATGCTTCTAGTCTACCTAAACTAACATGTGGGCTACCTAAACTAACAGAGACTGGATTAGAAAATTTGAACACAGCAATGCACAAAGAAACTAAGCAAGTCTTTAAAAACAAACAAAAAACAAAACAACAAACCAAAGCAAAACCCAAGAGTCCTCAACAAAGATATCTTGGTTTAAACTCTTCGCATAAGTAGGCTGCCAAACAGAAAAAGAACAATAGCAAAATACATAACAGAAGAAGATAAAGTAGATGACTAAGATTTTCTTATAATCCAATTTGTATATGCATCAAAAGAGTTCAAAAGAGTAGAAGGATAAACTAGAGATTGGGAGAAAGATATTTGGCAACTGGCAAGGGACTAACTAATCACTAAAATCTATAGCAGAATTCTATGTCAAAGCAAAAAGATAAGTAACCTAATTAAAAATGGGCATGGAATACAGGCACTTCATCAACCATCTAAAAATCATGAGGAAACACAGGAAGAAATGTTGTCAATCATACGTTGTTGTAGTTAGGTGCCCTCAAGTAGACTCAGACTCCTAGTGTCTAGATAGGAGAAAATGGGGCTTGGGAGAGAAGGGCCATGAGAGTGTCTCTCAAAGTGCCAGAGGGAGTAAGAGTAACACAGCCCCTCCCCGCCACAGAGAAGGAAGCAGATCTGGAGCCAATAGCTCTGCCCCTTGGTGTCATGTGACTATTCTAGCACTTTTAGAAAAAGCAAATGGAGCTATGGGAACTAAAAATAAAGAACACACCTTTCTTAAAATGAAGCTTGGGGTCCTTCATCACCTACAAAAGTCATAGAAATGACATTAAGCAAGCAAAATAAAAAATACCCACCACACCATATTCATCCTGGAAAGGGTTAAACTGGGTGGCTCCTTGGAGGCAAGGATTCTGAGGCTCCGTCTAACATACTTTGGACATGTTGTAAGGAGGGACCAATCCTTGGAGAAGGACATCATGCTTGGGAGGGGGGAGGGACAGCGCAGGAGAGGAAGGCCCTCTATGAGATGGATTGATTCAGTGACTAGGATAATTGGGGTGGAAGTGTCAGAGACAGTGCGATTTGCACAGGACAGAGCGGAGTTTAGGGCTGTTGTACATAGGGTCGCTATGAGTCGCAAGCGACTCGACGGCACATAACAACAACTACAACAAATGGCACTGTAAGACAATTATATAGCATTTTCAGCTTTTCAAAGTACAGAAATAGCAAATCCCTCCCATGAAAACCTAAGAATCAATAAAACAAATATTTTTTCTTTAAAGAAAAGAAAATTAAAATTCACAGGGCATAACTGCCTTACCAAAGGTCAATTTGTCCAAGATCTGGGGACTGTAGGGTCCCCCAGAGTTAACATTTCTATCCAATATTTTTTCCCCCAAGGGTCTGTAAATATGCAGGGATGCAGATTACACTCAAAAGAACAGGTGGTCTTTGAACTGGAGAACTTGTATTCAGGTAGCAATTTTGTATGGAGAATGTTTTCTTTTCAATAAAATAATACATTTAATTAATTTAGATCACCTTATTAACTAAAACAACATCTTGGGGCCTTCACTGCTTGCCACTGCAGCACTGATTAGTGCCTTTCATTTCCTATTTAGGAGATGATGTTGTATGTATCACCATGCCCTCTGTGTAATAAATTTGACATTTCAGATGGTAACAAATGGCTAGAAAATTGGCCCCTTGAGACTAATAGCCCAGCAGCATTTGCATATAATTATTCTGTCTGAGAATTAATTTTTGGTGGGCATAAAGTTGTACTGAATGAAAAGACCCTAAACAGTGAACCCTGGTCTCAAGTGGTAGGTAGATGTTACATGAATGGATACTGTATTCTAGAACATTCTTTCCAGTGCTTAAAGATAATTCCCCATATTTGAATGTATTTCTCCAACAAATTTAGATAATCTTTTACTCTGTGGCACTAATTGCTCTGCAAATGTTACCAGTGAGCATGTCTTTGGTCCCCACACTGTCATTTTTGTCATTGTTTCATATCTCTGCCTGCCTGCCTCCTGAGTCGTGGGTCATAAATTAATAACTTTCCTGGGATCTTTGCACTTCCACTCCTCTTTCCAACTATAGATATTGTGAACCCGCTGGTTGAGAAAGCCAAAGTGATTAGAGTTACTGCCTCTATTTTATGAGATTAAAAGAATAAAGCTCAGAGAGCTTCAGTGGTTTGACTAATGACATACAACGGGGCAACAAGAGAAGAGGTTAGAATAGGTTATCTGATTTTCTAGAGATGTCTTTCATATTACTCTGGGATCATTTTTCCATTGATTTGACATAATTGTACAGCTGACACAGCCCTGCTTGCTGAAACTGAGGAAGACATGAGATGTTTGCTGTGGAAGGTTAAGGACTGTAGTGTTCAATATGGATTGAAGCTCAATATCAAGAAGACAAAGGTTCTCAGCACTGAGCAAACTGGTAGCTTCATTACAAACAGAAGAGATTGAGATTGTTGACAGCTTCAGCTTTCTGGGTTCCACAATCAGCACTTTGTGCCAGCAGTCAGGAAATCAAAAGGTGAATTGCATTGGGAAAGTCAGCTGTCAGGGACCCTTCTAAGTACTGAAGAGCAGTGATGTCATTCTGGAAACGAAAGTGCACCTTCTCAATTTCTTGCTATGCTAGAAGGATAGAATGATAGAATAAGAATCGAAGCCTTTGAGTTGCGGTGCTGGAGAAAACTATACTATGGACTTCCAGGAAAACAAAGAGGTCTGTCCTGGAGAGGGTGAAGCCAAGCTGCTTCCTATAGACAAGAGTTTGAAGCTCCAGCTCACATACTTTGGGTATGTGGCCAAGAAGGACCAGTCCTTGGAGAAGCACATCAAGTTTGGAAAGGTAGAGGGACAGCGCAGGAAAGGAAGGCACAGGATGAGATAGATTGACTCAGTGACTAAAGATATGGGATTAGATCTGTCAGAGGCAATGAGGTTGGCCCAGAATAGGGCAAGATTCAGAGCTATTGTACACAGTGTTGCTATGAGTTGCAGGTGATTTGATGACACATAAAAACATAACAATAACTAGGCAGGTACTGCATTGTCTATGAAAATGCAAAAAGACAGGATAAAAAAAAATAAGGGTCATCTATTCTAGAACTTTGTATTCTGCTGGTTGTTGTTGTTGACTGCCATTGAGTTGAGATCTACTCATAGAGACTCCATGAACAAATAATGCCTTTCCACAGCTATCTTTGTTTCTCCAAGTTCATAGAGTTTCCAGAGGTATGTGGTTTAGGAAGTGGATGCCACTCCTGCTTCCCACTTGTTTTACAAGTGGAAGCTCCACAAAACACTGTCCACAATGGGAAACAATTCTGGTATTTGATATCCTCATGGCATAAGGTTTAGCAACATAGCAAACCCAGGTTACCTCATATAGCACATTGGCAGAGTGATATGCAAAGTGGAAGATATTCCTCTAAGATATAAATAGTTCTGTTGATAGATGAAACCACCACTGAGATATGATATAACTAGTCTCATTTAGCACTGGTTAAGTGTTGTCAAGTCAAATATGACTCAGAGTAAGCTTTGCACAAAAGACCTGAACTTTTTTTTCTATGATTAACATCTTTTCTGTACATTTATTAGAGAGCTTGTAGAGTTTCCAGAGGCACCTATTTAGGAAGTGGATATAACTCCTATTTCCCAACATGAATCAATCTGGAAGCCCATCCAGGCATTGCACATAATGGGTAACCATTATGGTATTTAATATGACTATGGGATAGTGTTCAGCGTCAAAGAAACTCCAAGGTGTTCAGTACAGCAAGTAGACAAATGATTCCTACATCTTTTAAAGAATATTCTATTAAAATTAATAAATTTGGCCAGCCCACAGACCTATCCCCTCATCAAAGATTTTAAATCCACATCTTTGAGCCAGGTTCCACCCTTACCCTTAGTCTAAGGTTCAAGGGCCACCCGCTTTGGAGGGGGCACAAGGAAGAAAAACACACAAAAAAGGACCCCAGAAACTTCCCTTGCCTGATCGCCATCCAGATGAAATCACCATTGAGACCACACCGGCCAGCCAGCTGACTTTCAGCAAAACAAATAGTAAGTTAAGGCAATTAATAAAAATTAAAAGTTTCAGGATTTTGAAACCACATTTCACATCTTTTGGGTATGTTGCCAGGAAAGATTATTCTTGGAGCCAGACATCATGCTTGTGAGGGTGGAGACTCAGGGCAGAAGAGGAAGACTGTGGATAAAATAGATTGAGACAGGGACTACGGAAAGGGGGTCAGGTGTGACAGAGATAGTGAGTTTGGCTCAAGTTTGGCAAGGTTCAGAGTTATTGTTCAGAGTTGCTATGAGTTGTAGACAACTAGCTGGCATATAAGAACAACAGTTTTAGGTAAGCACTTTAAAGATGATGGCTTTAGATTGAATAGATATTTTGATTCAAAAGTATAGTCTTCGATACACTCTAGGAAAAGTAATATTTAAGTGGAGAACTAAAATCCAAGGAGCTAGCCACGGAGAATCAAAGGAATAGTATTAGGGATAGTGGTAATTTTAAGAGTAAAAGCTCTAGTATATAAAAATCTCTTGAGATGTTCCCAGAATCATAGAAAGGCACTGTGACAAGTGTGTAGTTTGGTCATGTTGTTGCCATGTGTTGTACAGCCAGTTCCAAGACACAGAGACTGGAAACTTTGCCCAGTTTAGAACCATCCTCAGAAAATCTGTAAACTTAACCTTATTGTCACAGGAACTGCACTAATCCATTTTCTTAAGAGTCTTCCTCTTTTTTGCTAACCCTTTATTTTCCTAGCACAGGGTCCTTTTACATGTAATATGATAATTGATGTAAAGGAAGAGAAAGAGGAACACGTAAACGACGATACCAACACCATCTATCACTATCTTGAGAAGCTGAATAACTGATGCTGCCATGAAAAATGGAATGGCAGTAGAAATTGGTTTGAGTGGTACTTGTGAATAGAAGAATTCCTAGAGAGAATTCCTCAGTTTCAGGATTTTGAAACTCTGTCTTAGGTATTCTGGGTATGTTACCAGGAGAGATTATCCTTGGAGAAGGACATCATGCTTGGAAGGGTGAAGAGTTATGGCAAGAAAGGAAGACCCCAGATGAGATGGATTAAGACAGGGACTATGGAAAGGGTGGAAAGTATGTCTGTAATACTTGTAATTAGAATTCCTGAGAGATGAATAGAAATGTGCAACAGGACGTTATACAGATCTAATTCCAGGAGAATCTTTTGCCTTCAGTGAGTTTGCTGTGTTACACAGCTTAGCAAAATAGTGTGATCAAGGAGAAATAGGAGGGTCAATTTTCAGTTTCTCATGAGCTCTGAGTGTATGATGATTGGATCACAAAGGAAAATGAAGGTGCAATTATCAAAGAAAGCAGATAGGATTTATGTTGTTGCTATGTATGTGTCATCGAGTTGAGTATGACTCATAGTGACCCTATGAACAAAATATAAACCCTGTTCTATGCTGCATCATCCTCACACTGTCTGACACACAAGAGCCCATTGTAGCAGTCACTGTGTCAATCCACCTAGTTGAGGGTCTTTCTCTCCTTTGCCAACACCCCTTCCTTCCCAGCATCATGTCCTTCTCCAAGGAATAGCCCCTCTGTGAACACGCCCAAAGTATGTGAGGAGAAGTCTCATCATTCCTGCCTCCAAAGAACACTCTGGCTGTACCCTCTACAAGACATATCTGTTTGTTCTCTTTATCATCCGTGTGATGCTCCGTGCTCTTCTCCAACACCACAGCTCAAAGGAATCAGTTCTTTTTCTGTCATCCTTATTCATTGTCCAGGTCTCAGATGCATAATAAGAAAGACCATGGCCTGAATCAGAAGCAATTTAGTCCTCAAACTGACATTAATACTCCTCAATCATTTGGAAAGGTCATAAGTATATAAAGGAGTAGAATTCTTTATATAAGTTGGCTGCATATTACTCTTAATATACATTTATGACCTTTCAAAATTAAGGCATCATTAAAATATGCTGCATTAAACCATTAAACATGATGAATTAAAACATCAGGAAATAATTCAGCCCCAAGAACAATGAGGTTTAAGCTTAGATAATTAAAAACAAATAATCAATTGCAATCAAACTAATTAAAAATTCTACCAACTCCCTATAGAAGAGCAGAACTGCGCTGCAGATGATTCTAAAGTCTGTGACCTTTTAGAAAGTCTAGTCATAAGATCGTTTTTTCTGAGGTGCCTCTGGGTGAGTTTGAACTATCCAAACTAGTAAAACTTTCAGGTTACTTGTCAAGCACTTAACAAACTCTGCCACCCTGGGGCTATAGAATAATTAAATTGCTATATATACACACCTTATATTGGTCCTTAGAGAAGGACATCATACTTGGAAGGGTGTATGGACAGTACAGGAGAGGGAGATCCCGGTGAGATGGATTGATACAGTGACTGAGGTGATGAGGGTTGGTGTATCAGAACTAGTAAGACTGGCTCAGGAAAGGGAAAGGTTCAGAGCTTCCCAAATAAAACAAGCCTGGAAGCAGGAATGGCATCCACTTCCGAAATGGCTTGCCTCCAGAAACTATGAACAGTGCTCAGGCCTTTCATTCATAGGGTTGCAATGAATCATCTACAACTCGACAGCACCAAACAACAACAACAATACATCACAGGTGACTCAATAACACATAACTACAATAACATACCATGACAAGTTTGGAAGCAGGAGTGGCATCCACTTCCTAAATAACATGCCTCCAGAAACTATGAACTTTGATAAATGTTGATGGTTGTAGAGGGGCTTCAGGCCTTTTGTTCATAGGGTCGTTATGAGTCGTGCCCAACTCAAAGGCAAGCAACAACAATATCTCTTATCTCTGCTAGTCCTGGACATCTAATTACTTGAATGAATTCTAATTTTAAAGTAATTGAAAACTGGAGTCAGCTTGGTCACTATAATTAGTGTCTTCCTATTATCCCAGAAAAAAGTTAGATGCATTATATAAAAACTTTGAAGTCATATTTTATTCTTTCCTCTTGAGTGACACAGAAAGCATACAAAGATGGTGGGAATACACAGAATCACTGTACCAGAAAGAATTGATTAACACTGAAAAATTTCAGCAAGTACCGTATGAATAGGCACCAATGACAGTGAAGGAGGAAGTAAAAGCTGTATTAAAGGCATTGGCAAAAAATAAATCCACAGGAATCAATGGGATACCAATTGACTTGTTTCAATTAACAGATGGAGCTTTGAATGCACTCATCAATCTATGCCAGGAAATCTGGAAGACAAAAATCTGGTCCATATTGGTTCCCATTTCCAAGAAAGATGATCCAACTGAATGTGGAAACTATTGAAAAATATCATTAAATCATCAGTAAGCACAATACTTCTGAAGAACATTACATAGATAAGAGACTGCCAGACGTTCAAGCAGAATTTAGAAGAGGCTGTGGTACCAGGGATATCATTGCTGATGTCAGGTGGATCCAAGCTGAAAGTAAGGAATACCAGAAGAATATCTATGCTTTATAGACTAAATGTAGAAGCATTTGATAGTGTGGATCGTAACAATTTGTGGCTGACAATTGAAAAGAATGGTAATCCCAGAGCACTTAATTGTGCTCATGCCAAACCTATACCTTGACCAGGTGCTTTTGTGTAAACAGAGCAGGGGAACACTGCATGGTTTCAAGCTGAGAAGGGAGTGTGTTCAGGTTGTATTCTCCATTCTTATTCAAACTGTATGCTGAGCAAGTTATCTGAAAAACTGAATTCTATGAAGAAAAGTGTGACATCTGGATTGGAGTGAGACTCATCATTAATCAGCATTATGGAGATGACACAACCTTACTTGTTGACAGTGAGAAGGACTTGAAGCACTTGTTTGCATAAGATCAAGGAACACAGACTTCCGTATAGATTGTATTTCAATGTCAAGAAAACAAAGTCTTACCACTGGACAGACAGGCAGAGTCAACTATGTCTTGGAGAGGGTGAAGCCAGAGTGCTCTTTGGAGCCAAGAATGATGAGGCTTCACCTCACATACTCAGGGCATATTGATAGGAAGGGCTAATCAGCAGAGATTAGCCTCAACCAAGTGGATTGACACAGTGACTGCCTCCATGGGCTCTTGTGTGTCAGGAAGAGTGAAGATGGCGTAGGATAGAAGGGGGTTCAGATCTTTTGTTTATAGGGTCATCATGAGTTGTATTTGACTCAATGGCAACTAACAGCAACAACAACAATTCCTTCTTTTAACTGCATCTACTCAGTGGACAAGTTAAGTCAATGCTGCTTCCTAAGCATTGGCCATATGCAGTTGCTTTATCCCCAACATTTCCTTTTCTATCACAATATATCCCACCCAGACTTCTACAGTAGGAATATGGAGCTCTGAAGATCTTTTATAATATGATTTAGATGTTACTGTACTGCTTAGATTTCTTGTGGCTCCTAGACTCCTAGGGGCTCCCCTAGACCAAATCAGTTTAGCCTTCTCCTGCTAACTGAAAGCTTGGCAATTCAACCATCCTGCAACTGTGTAGAAAGAGCATGTAGCCATCCACACTCAAAGTTTACAACCTTGAAAACTCTGTAGATCAGTCAAACTTTATCCTGTATTATTCTTTTGAGGAGAAATCAGCTCCAAAGCTCTGAGTTTCATAGTTTGGTTTTGGTTTTGTGTCAATAGCTTGTGAGGTCTTTATATAAATGAGCTGTACCTACATTTCCCCTGAAACTCAAGATGCTTTTTGCTTTCTAGGTGCCAGACATGCTGATTCTTGGGCTCACATGCTCTTTGAATACAGTAGGTTCCTTCTAGCATCAAGACATTAATTTATTCTGTTCATTCTCTTACTCTCAATCCTACTGTCCTCCTCTTGTGAAATTCTATCTACTAGCCATCTTAATGTCAGTTTGAGGAGTAAGGTACATCTGATTCAAGCCATAATCTTTCTGATCACTCGTTATGCATCTGAAAGCTGAACCATGAGTAATGATGACAGAAGAAGAATTGATCCCTTTGAGCTGTGGTGTTGGAGAAGAGCCTTAAATATCCCATGGATGGGCAGGAGAACAAACAGGTATGTCTTGGAGAGGGTGCAACCAACATGCTTTTCGGAGGCCAAAATGATGAGGCTTCACCTCACATACTTTGAGTATATTGCTAGCAGGGGCTGTTCCTTAGAGAAGGACATGGAAGGTCACCAAAAGAAAGGAAGACCCTCAACCAGGTGGATTGACAGGGTGACTGCCTCAGTGGGCTCTTGTATGTCAGGAAATGTGAGGATGGCACAGAATAGAACAGGGTTCAGATCTTTTGTTCAAAGGATTGCTGTGAATTGTACTTGACTCAACAGCACCTAATAACAACCAGCCATTTACTATCTACTAGGAAACTCTGCTGACTTAGCAGTAATGAGTTGCACTGCTAATTCAAAGGCAGGCGATTCAAGTTTACCAGCTTCTCTAAGGGAAGAAAGATGGGCGATTCACCTCCCTCCAAGGGATTTACAGTCTCTGAAAATCCATGTAAGGGTCAGTTATGAGTTGATTCCGACTCAATAGCACATAATAACATTCAGGTTAATATCTGTTGCCATGATTTCAAGAATTCCTTTTCTGAGTCCCTTAGAAATCTGTTCCTTGATTTTAGATTCTACTGTTGTGCTATTGTTATGTGCCAGCAACTCAGAACAGACTCATACATGATCCTCCAGCGGCATTGCAGAGGCAGTATGTGGTATGGAAGGAGATTGCCTGTCCTTCTCCCACAGAGCAGCTGATAGATTTGAACAGGGTGCCTTTGGGATTGTGGCACCGTTTCTTACCACTAGTCCACTCTTAACATTCTTTTACCTGCTTGGATTTCTCCTTCACAACAATTATCATCATTGAATTAAATAATCAAACCCTTACTATAAGAAGCCCTAAAGGTTAAATGGATTAAGAGCCGGATTGCTGAGTAGAAAAATCTGTGCTTGGAACCTATTAGCCATTCAAGCAGGAAAAAGACAAGACAGTCTGCTATAAAGATTTATAGCTTCGGAGACCCTATGGTGCTCCATGTGGCTCTATCAGTTTAATAGGGTTGTTCTGAGTAAGCAGGTATGGACACGACAGTTGAGTTTTTACCAGTCTACAAACTCCTCACAGGCAAGAGCAGTAGGCTCAGTGCCTAGCATAGAGCAGGCCAGGTTTCATTTGCCTAATGAATATTTATAGAGCAAATATCTGGATTTTTTTGCACTGGTCTGCCCTCCTCTGGATAAAGCAGATTGAAATCTCAGGGTGGGCTCATTTGCAAATGCCTAAAAATAAAAATGAAATGCAAACAAAATGTTCCTTGTCAGTTTGAAGCTACTGAGAAAGAACAGTTTTAAAAAGCTGATTCTGAGCAAAATAACATGGAAACCTAATACTCCTTAAATAGCTTCTTAAATACAGTCATCAATCAAAAGTCATGTCTTTGTGGATCTTCATTACATGGGTACCTACTGAAAAATGCACTGCCCTTTATTGCAAAACACACATAGTAGTGTGTTGCAAAGAATTTACAGACATTGAGGGTTTAAACAGAGTAAGTCCAAAAAGTTATAGACCTGTTGTTAGTTAGAACCGGTAACTGAAACCACCTAATTTAATACCATTTAAAAAAAAATCTTGGCCATCTAAAAATATTAGGCCCATAATAGAAAAACCTCTATGCTGACTCTTCAGTACAAAAAGTAACAATCTACCTCCTAGGTAGTCATCAGGAACTTGTACTGAAAAGGTGTTGCTTATTGAGGCTGCACTGTATCCTGTGGGGAAATGTGAAAGAAACAGAAGACTCAAGCCATGGCTACAGCATCGTAACACTCAGATAAAATATTAAAAATTCATTTGTATCAAGGCACCCAACAGTTCTTATGAATGAGTTCAGTTTAGTGTTTGTTCTATTGGATTTCTCAGTCAGACTAGAATCTGTGAATTGTATGTGAGAAAAATGTTCCAAAAGATACAATGGAGTAAGGCTGACCAGAAGAAACATTTGGAGGGAGATGCTGGTGAAAGGAAGGAGGGTGGCTGCACGAAGCTAAAAGGTCCACTGACTTTGCCACAACTGCTTTTCAAAGCAAGACACCTTGTCATGTGAAAATGGCAGCAGTGATGTCAACAATATTTGTGGCTATTATTTAGAATCCACTAAGAATTTTCACATCCACTATTTTGTTTGATCTCCAAGATGACTCAGTGAGGAAAGGAAGGAAAAGCTTGAACTACGTCTCTTGTTTTAGTCAAGATGTACTGGTGAATTGACTACTAGGGATTCTTCCTGCACACGTGGAAATCTGTCTCACTTCCACCACACTTCTTTCAAAGAGCCTTTTCTAGGTTCTCATTTACCAACATTTTTCACTTCGGGGTCATTGATTATTAATTTTACCTGCCTGGCTGGACTTCCTCATTGATTTTCAATACTTCTTAAAGGCTCATGTTAAATATATTCTTGCAAAACCAAGTTGATTAAATGGCTCAGGGTGACCTCGTGTTTGTCGGAGTAAAAGAGATCAAAAAAGCCTAAACTTCTCAGATGCAAATTTTTTCAGAAGTAGCTTTAATCTAAGGTACCTCTGTTATAAACAGATCTCCAGCTTTTCGGTTAGCAACCAAGTGTTGAATTATTTGTACTGCTTAGGGACTCCCCATACTAAGCAGATAAACTTGTCACAGTCATTCACAAAACTATGGCTTCCCTTCTCCAGTCCTCTAAGCCATTACACTCTCTCTTCTACCCTTCTATATTACTTTTAACAGAAATGTTTTCCTGAATTTTTTTCCCCTTGAAGAGCTATATTACACAGTTTTGGCAAACATCTTTACACTTTCTTTGACAGTGTTTTAAATAGTAGAATGTTTCCACAAACAAATGAGCTTTTAATTTGCAAACTAAAGAACTCTCAAGAAGAGACCATATCCTATGTCTCTTTGCTGTTCCCAGGGCACTCAGTTCAGTGTGGAGGTCACTCTCATGTTGAATGTAGTTGTAAGTTGATTGATCCTCCTTCTTCTTTTTACAGCTGTGTTGTGAAAAGCCTTAGGAGGACAGATTAAAGTCTGTGGGATTTAATACAACAGGATTTCAGGACTAATTTCTAGTTGTTTCTTTGGCAGCTGCCTGAAAAATAACCCCTTCATTATTTTTTAAAGTCAGTTTATATTTTCATGCAGCAATATAATATTGGACAGCTCTCAAGAGTAAAATTATCATTGAAGAGCAATTCCCCACTTTAACACTAAAAAAAAAAAATCTAAGCTATTTGGGGCTAGGAGGAGAATGAGTAATCATTAGTTTCAAAACAACTGTAAAAGAAAAAAAATCAACATAATCAAAACCTCAACAATTTACAGGATAGAAGACCTGATTTCTAGTCTTCCTTTTCTAAATCATCCTATTACCCCTGAGAAGGAACACTGGTATGGAGTGTTACATCTTGACCTGCCAACTAAAAGGTCAAGAGTTAAAATATACCAGGTGCTCCATGGAAAAACAACAGAGAGTCTTCCTCCTGCAAAGACGTACAGCCTCTGATACATGACGGAGGCTTCACGATGGAGGCTTCCAATTTGATACCAGTTAGTTATGTTTTAGTGAAACATGCTATCTTGCCTTCTACATGTATTGAGTGCTAATTTGTTAAACCTAATGTGTTATTCTCAGAATTATCCTTGTATCTGGGTTTTCAGCTCATTCCTTTTTGCCCCCTTAATGCAATCACCTTATTAGATCTAGTATAATTTATTTATAAATGTGAACTTTTTTTACATAATGTTTGAACCTGACTGCTGTTTCTTCATATTGTATAACTTTCTTCTTGTTATGTATCAGATAGCTTCTGTAGTGTTAGTGTGAGTAGTTATAAGATCTATATTTCAACAGATTACATCCTGGATGCAATTCAATTACCAAGTTGTGTCAAGAAATCTGGAGGACAACCACCTGTCCAACTGACTGGAAGAGATCCATATTTGTTCCCATTCCAAAGAAAAAAAAAACAGACAAAGTTCAGAAATGATTAAAAAAAATCATTAATATTACATGTAAGCAAGGCCATGGTCTTTGCAATCACTTGCAGAGAGCTGGACAATGACTAAAGATAATAGGAGAATTGATGCCTTTCAGCTATGGTGTTGGAGAAGATTATTAGATATACCATGAACTGCTAGAACAAATGGGTTTATCTTGGAGGGGGTGAAATCAGACTGCTCCTTAAATGCAAGGATTCTGAAGATTCTTCTGACATACTTAGGACATGTTGCAAGGAGAGACCAGTCTTTGGATAGGGATGTCATGCTTGGTAGTGTAGAGAGACAGCACAAGAGAGAAATACCCTCAATGAGATTCAGTGACTAGGGTAATGGGCATAAATGTGTTGGAGACAGATTGGCACAGGATAGAGCAGAGTTTAGGGCTGTTGTGCATAGATAGGGTCACTATGATTTGCAGGTGATGCGACAGCACATAACAACAACAACAAGCATGATTCTGCTGAAAATTATTTTAAAAAGACGAACAGTACATCAACAGAAAACTGTCAGAAGCGCAGGCTGGGTTTAGAAGAGGCCATCGTACTAGGGATTTTCTAACTTATGTTAGCTGGATCTTGGCTGAAAGAAGAGAGTACCAGGAGAATGTCTGTGTATGGAGAACAGATCATCTGGGAGGCTGGTCTCTATAAGGAGGAACGTGTCATCAGGATTGAAAGTAGACGCATCAATAATCTGCTTTATGCAAAAGACACAATCCTGCTTGCTGAAACTGAGGAAGACCTGAAGCACCTGCTACAGTAGGGCAAGGACAACAGCTTTCAATACGGATGGAAACTCAACATCAAGAAAACAAAGATTCTCACCATTGGGCCAATTGGCAGTATCATGAGTGATAGTGAAGAGATTGAGATTAAAATCTTTAGTTTGCTTGGCTCCACAATCATACTCTTGCTACCAGCAGCCAAAATATCAAAAGGCAAATTGCATTGGGAAAGTCTGTTGTTAGGGACCTTTCTAGAATACTGAAGAGCAATGATGTCAGTCTGGAGACTAAGGTGTGCCTGATCCAGGCCATAGTCTTTGCTATTACTTGCTATGCATCAGAAAGCTGGAGAATGACTAGGGGTGATAGAAGGAGAATTGATATCTTTGTGTTGTGGTGCTGGAGATGAATGTTGAATATGCCATGGAATGCCAGGAGAACAAAGAGTTTCATTTTGGAGATGGTGAAACCAGGCTGCTCCTTGGAGGCAAGGATTATGAGGCTTTGTCAGACATACTTCAGACACGTTTCAAGAAGGGACCAGTTCTTGGAGAGGGACATCATGCCTGGGAGGGTGGAGGGACAAAGAAAGAGAGGAAGATCATTGATGAGATGGATTGATTCAGTGACTGGGGTAATGAGGATAGGTGTGTCACAGGATAGAGCAGGTTTCAGGGCTATTGTATATAGGGTCACTATGAGTCTCAAATGACCCAATGGCATATTTCAACAGCAGCAACAACAACAACAACAACTTAGGGAGCCCTACTAGCCAGTGGCAAGGAACTGTGCTGCAATCCCGAAGGCACACAGTTTGAGTCCACCAGATGCTCCACAGTAGAAGGATGGACAGTTTCCTTCTGTGAAATTAACTGGCTCACCAGAAAAAACTCACCAGAGGGTCAGCTATGGATGGGTTGGTTCCTACTCACCACCACCACCACCACAACAATAACAGTGGAAATAATATTACTATCTTAGCTTCAGAAAATCCTCCAAAAATTAAAATATTCATTTGTTTGGGGTTTTTTTTTCTATTTATCTATTTACTATTTTTATTGTGGTGAAAATATACATAGCTATACAAATGCAATCTCAATAATTTCTACATATAAAATTCAGTGATATCAATTCTGTTCTTCATGTTGTGCTACACTTTTCCAAATTCTTGCTATCATTCTCCAAATAATTTCAAGTAGAGGTAAAGGATATTGGAGAAGATTGGGTCATGATTTTACTCCCCTTGCTTTTGGTGCTGTATTCGGTGGCATGTTGCACCACTAACCAAAAGGTTCCATCTCTGGTGTTTTTCACCAACTGCTACTCAGGAGACAGGCGGCAAAGTCTCTCTCACCATGATTTATAACCTTGGTCACTATGTATGGTAGCTTATTGGATAGCAGTGCATTTGAGTTTGTGTTTTGTGTAACATAATTATAATGGAAGGAAAGTAATCTTTTTTCACTATTTATATATATTTATATGAAACTAGACCTTTGACTTAATTAATCTTAATTGTTAACAGTAAAATTAGTGGTAATACCACTGATCTCACAGAAATATTATTTAGAGGATTAAAGTATGAGAGCTAAATTCGTTGAAGAATGTCTGTCAAGACAGGAGCTACTTAATTTCCTTTTCATCTTGTCCTATTTCTGTATTAAAACACAGTGGTCATAAAAATTGTGTCTGTACTGAAACTAAGGACAGAAAACGCTGTGCTCATAGCCATGATTGTATCTCTATTCTGAAAAGTAAAATATAATCAGAATAATGGATAAGGATAATTTTAGATAAACGTTTCCTGAAGTTCTGTGCTTGATGTTGGCTCTGTGTCCACTGAACTCTACTAGGGACATGGAATGGACTTAATAGGTGACCTAAGGGTAAGAAACTGTGCTGCAATCTTAAGAGTATGTGGTTCGAGGCCACCAGCTGCTCCATGGAGGAAGGATAGGCAATTTCCTCCCCTGAGATTAATTCCCTCTGAAAGTCCACTGGAGAGTCAGCTATGTTTCTGTACCTACTTTATGGCAAACAAAAACATCACCATGATCAATTTGGGAAATGCAGACTCCATTCATTCAATACTACCACAAGTCTAAAGGAGAAGAAGGTCATACCTAGTGAATGCTTCTGAAACATTTCCTTAATGTGGTTGATCAAAGCTACAGAATTGTATTTGGCATTGAACTTCTGGCTCAGACATACCCTATGGTGATATGCCTGTTAGCCTTTGTTACCTTAGCTCTGTGGCTGCATACACCATGTCTCTGTTTCTTAGTGGTTAGGAGATAAATATGACATTTATTTTTACACATTGCAGTAGTAATTTTTGTTGATTGCCATCTAGTAGAGTATGGCAACCCCATGAACAAAAGGCCTAAAGCCTTTCTATAACTGTCATAATTTGTCACTTATTTATTGTTATTTTTTTGCATTTATTTTTATTTGTAGTAGTAGAAGTTCAAATTCAGAAGGACAGTTTTAGGGTAAATCTTTACCTATCTGCTCTTAGGAGAAAAATAATTTCATTTTTCTGTAGACTTGGAGATCCTCACATGGCATATATCTTCCCTTAATTTTGTGTTTTCTTGATTCTGTATCCAATCCATTACTTTCATATCTTAAAAAGATTGACTTAACGAACACTTACTGAAAACACTAGTGTGATCTCATTAATATGTTGTTGTTGTTATGTGCCATCGAGTCGCTTGCGACTCAAAGCCACCCTATATACAATAG
>NW_006399845.1:1993159-1995072 GCF_000299155.1 Elephantulus edwardii | reverse complement strand
TAGATCTCTTCCAGTCAGTTGGCCAAGTGGTTGTTCTCCAGATTTCTTGACAGCACTTGGTGAGCACATCCAGGGGAGCATCTGTTAGCTGAAATATGTCAATCGGTATACCATCTACTCCTGGGGCCTGGTTTTTTGCTATTTCCTTCAAAGCAGCTTAAACTTCTTCCTTCATCACCATAGGCTCTTGTTCATATGTCGTTTCATTAAATTCTTCTGTGTCTGCCAATTTCTGTTAGCTGAAATATGTCAATTGGTATACCATCTACTCCTGAGGCCTTATTTTTTGCTCTTTCTGGACCAAGGCTCATTAATACAACTATGAGTAAAGTATATTATGCCTTACATACTTTGGACATGATGCACAGAGGGGCTATTCCTTGGAGAGTGACATGATGCTCGGAAGGTTAGAGGATGGTAAAGGAGAGGAAGCATTCAATGGGCTCTTGTGCATCAAGAAGTGTGAAGTTGGCACAAGATAGAACCGTGTTCAGATCTTTTGTTCTTAGGGTCACTATGACTTGTACTCAACTTGATGGCACCCGACAACAACAACAACAACATAACAAAACTATTTCTAGATAATATTCTATCTATAGGTAGAGATTAATATATTGAATACGTATTTTGGGGTGATAAAATTAAATCTGTATCAAATACTTCCTTTTAAAAATTGCAATAAAAATGAGATGTTCTTATGGAAAAGTTATTCTTCACAGATCCGTAGACCTCAAGAAATTATATGAAAAATCATGTGACTGTATTTTTCTATGTGTGTGTACACATAACAGACTCAAAAATTCAAACTCATTGTTGTTGAGTTCTAACTGATTTATAGTTGACCCTTCAATCAGATTCTGAGTCTGTAACTGGAGTGAGAGGAAACTTCCCATGTTTCTTGGTTGGAGTCAGCTGGTATATTCAAACCACCAGAGATGCTTTTGAGATAATAGAAATCTCCTTACAGACTATGCCAGCAGAGCTTCCTCATTACGGTACCTGCTTAGAGACAGAATTCCAAGACTTATACATAATAATGCTCATTAAATATTGATAGATGAGAAACTAGCAAACAGTCTGTATATTATTAACATTGAGAAAGTAGGTAAATTATACAACTGACAAAACCAATGAAAAATTATAATTTCAAGATTCTCTAATGTTATAGGAAAATTTCTTCAGTATGATCTTAGTTTAAAACATATACTATACATTTTGACAGAGTGCAAAAATTTCAATTTTAATATTTAGCATAGTTGCCAGTTGGAGGTGATTTGAATCCAGAAGACATTCGACAATGTTTGGAAACAGGTTTGATTGTCACAAGTAGGGAAAATGGTATTTTGCTCACATGTAACCAAGGATACGGCTAAACTGTACAATTCACCAAACATACCCCAACAACAAAGAATTACTTGGACCAAAGTGTCAATAGTACCAAGGCTGAGAAATTGTGATCATATAGGGGTAAGATTAGAAGAAAATATACTACAATGACACCTAGGAAAGCTGTAATTTTATTTATTGATTCTATAAAGTTCTGTATTTTATAAATTCTGTGCAAAAATGCATTTTTATAAACACATAATAAATATCTTTAAAAAAACCAAAATTTTCTATTTCCTTTTTGAAACAAGTCAATAATCATCTATTCCCACTTAAAAATGAGTTGAGAAACTAGCCAGAACTTCAAAGGAGGAACATAAAAGTGTGAATGTGAATTATCATTGGGTTTTATTTGCTCTCTAATACTCCTTGGAGAAGGGACTGTCATCAGCCACCTGATGTGTTGGGAAGGCAGTATACTATTAATTATATGATCCACTTACTGAAGTTCATCTTGAGTCAAGAAGGCATTACAAAAGGACAGGAATAAAGAATTGCTGAAAGTTATTTAATTGTTACTTTTGTTG
>NW_006399845.1:1991050-1992864 GCF_000299155.1 Elephantulus edwardii | reverse complement strand
GAAGAACCTGTTTGTTCTCCTAGTAGTCCATGGTATAATCAATATTCTTCTCCAGCACCGCAGCTCAAAGACATCAATTCTCCTTCTATCATCCCTAGTCATTGTCTAGCGTTCTGATGCACAGCAAGTAATTGCAGAGACTATGGTCTGGATCAGGTGCACCTACATCTCTAGACTGGCATCGACTCTTCAGTGCTTTGGAGAAGTCTCTGACAGCAAACTTTCCCAATGCCATTTTTTTTAAAAATCTCCTGGCTGCTGGTAAAAAGAGTGTTGACTGTGGAGACGAGCAAAGCAAAGCTGTTAACAATCTCAGTTTCTTCACCATCTATCATGATTCTGCCAATCAGCCCAGTGGTAAGAATCTTTGTTTTCTGATGTTGAGCTTCAATCCATATTGAAGACTGCAGTCCTTGACCTTCTGCAGTAAACGCTTCAGGTCCTTCTCAGTTTCAGCAAGCAGGGTTATGTCATCTGCATAATGCAGGTTGTTAATGAATCTTCCTCCAATCCAGATACCACATTTTTCCTCAAAAGCCCAGCCTCCTGGATAATCTGTTCTGCATGTAGATTGAAAAGGTATGGAAATAGGACACATCCCTGGTGTACATCCTTCCCAATTTTTAACCATGCAGTGTTCCCTTGCTCTATTCTGATGGCTGCCTCCTGGTCTAAGTATAGGTTTCACATTAACATGATCAAGTGTTCGGGGATTCTCATTCTTCTCAGAATCAGCCACACTTTTGATCTACACAGTCAAATGCCTTTGTATAGTCAATGACACACAGATATACATTCCTCTAGTATTCCTTACTTTTTTATTTACTATTATAAAATATCCTCTGAAAATTATGATGTCCACTGAGTGTTCTGACATCCCTTAAAGACCCAACAATTTAGAATGTGTGTAAATTTCTAATTATATATTCTTTAACTGTTTTTTCTCTATATACTACTACATCTTAAACTTCCTAAGATGTTAAGATATTTTTATTAACTGGTGAAGTAATATTTTATATTCTTAAGTAATAAGATTTTCAACATACCATGAACCGCCAAAGGAACAATCAAATCCATCTTGAATAAAAGTGAAGCCAGAGTGCTTTTCCGAAATAAGGGTGCTAAGTCTTGACTCACATACATTGGGTGTGTTGTCAGGTGGGGTCAGTTCCTGGAAGCAGGCATCAAGCTTAGAAAAAAGAAATAAATAGAGTACTGGAAAGAAAGGAAAACTCTCAGTAAGATGGACTAGTGAAGGGAATACAACAATTAGCTAACAAACAGCATATATTGTGAGTATGGTCCAAGATCAGGTAGGTTTTTTGTTTTGGTTTTTTTTTCTTGTTGTTTCTGTTATACATGGGATCTCTATGTTACTACCGTTAGGTGCTTTTGAAGTAATTCAAGTTATGCCATCTAACAACAACGACATTTTAAAGCTGACTCAGAAACACTTTATAAATTGTTCCATAATAAGCCAAAATTTAGATGTATATTTTCTTCCCATGTGAATTACATTCACCACAAACTTTATCATTAATAAATACATGGATCACAATTCCATACAAAATTTAAGATTAAATTGTAACAGAAGGAAGAGATTCATAATCAGGAAAGATATGCTTTAAATTGATCATATTTAGATTCCAGAAATCTCATGTTTTTTCCCCGTGTTGTTGTTGTTGATGATGGCCTTCAAGTCAACCACAACTCATAGCAACTCTATGAACAAAAGGTCTGAAGCCCCTTTATAACTGCCAATAAGCCTCCGGAAACTCTATGAAATGATTTTCCCTGTTATTGTTGTTGTTATG
>NW_006399845.1:1989098-1990160 GCF_000299155.1 Elephantulus edwardii | reverse complement strand
CTAGGATAATATGCTCTGCATACAGGTTGAAAAGGTATGGAGATAGGACACATCCCTGGCGTACACCCTTCCCAATTTTGAACCATGCAATGTTGCCCTGCTCTGTTCTGAAGACTGCCCCTAGAAAAACTAAAATACCATGGCTTCTACAAAATGAGGGTAAAGGACTTTTCTTCTACGAAAAGCTTAATACTTTCTTCTAAGAGATAATCAGGAATCACAGGAAGAAATTATTGTAAAGGTTGCCGCTGCATAAATTCTTTTATGGAGTTACCAACAAATACGCAAATATTCTAATTAATGAGTACATTTTTTCCTTTACCTTCTTATGTGCCTTAATTTTCTCAGCTTAAAAAAATTATTAAGTGTATACTATGTGCTAATCACTGAGGTAGATTCTGAGCTATACAAGTGAAAAATAATAGAAATACAATTAAAATTATTAGTGAGATAAACCTGTAGGAACCTATTAGAAAACAAAAAGCAGTATAACGATTTAAGAACTGTTTATGGAATTGTTAGTATATTTCCTTTTTATGTTGTTGTTGTTATGTGCCATCAAGTAGCTTGCGACTCATAGCGACCCTATGTACAAGAGTCTTAAATGCCGTTCTATCCTGTGCCAACCTCGCTGTCTCAAACACATTCATTCCCACCACTCCACTCACAGAATCCATCCATCTCATAGAGGGTCTTCCTCTCCTGCGCAGTCCCTCCACTCTCCCAAACATGATGTCCCTCTCCAAGGACCAGTCCCTCCTTGTACATGCCCAAAATATATCTGACGAAGCTTCAGAATCCTTGACTCCAGGGAACATTCTAGCTTCATCCTCTCTAGGACAAACCTGCTTGTCCTCCTAGTAGTCCATGGTATATTCAACACTCTTCTCCAGCACCACAGCTCAAAGGCATCAATTCTCTTTCTATCATCCTTATTCATTGTCCAACTCTCCGATGCATAGCACATATTTGCAAAGATGATAGCCTGGATCAGGAGCACCTTAGTCTCCAGCCTGATGTCATTGCTCTTCAGTACTCTTGAGAGGTCCCTCACAGCTGACT
>NW_006399845.1:1978047-1984338 GCF_000299155.1 Elephantulus edwardii | reverse complement strand
AGAAGATGGAAGGAATACACAGAGTCACTGTATCAGAAGGAATTGGCTGACACAGAAGAATCTCATGAAATGATATATGAGCAAGAGTCTATGGTGATGAAAGAGGAAGTTCAAATTGCTCTGAAGGAATTGGCAAAAAACAAGGCTCCAGGAGTTGATGGCATACCAACTGACATATTTCAACAAACAGACACTGACTTGGATGTGCTCACTAAGTTGTGCCAAGAAATCTGAACAGCCAGCTGACCCACTGACTGGAAAAGATCGGTATTTGTTCCCATCCCAAAGAAAGGTGACCCAACAGAGTGTGAAAATTATCTAACAATATCATTGATATCACTTCCAAGCAAGATTCTGCTGAAAATATCCAAAAACATTTGGAACAATATGTCAATAGAGAACTGCCGGATGTGCAGGCTGGATTTAGAAGAGGTCGTGGTACTAGGGATATTATAGCTAATGTTAGATGGATCTTACCAGAAAGCAAAGAATACCAGAGGAATGTCTATCTGTGCTTCATTGACTATGCAAAGGCTTTTGACTGTGTGGACCATAATAAGCTGTGGGTGACTCTGAGAAGAGTGGGAATCCCAGAACATTTGATCGTGCTAAAGCGAAACCTATACTTGGACCAAGAGGCAGTTGTCAGAATAGAGCAAGGAGACGCTACATGGTTCAAAATCAAGAAGGAGCTCGAGTAGGAAAATCAAATGGGCTGAACTCACTCAGCATTTATCAAGCTCAAGGAACTGAAGAACGAATTCAAACCTCTAGTTGCTATAATCAAGGATGCTTTAAGCAATATCTTTATTGTTAACATTCAAAATTATTTTTAGAAGGGTGTTCAACCATACTCTCAATATCTCCACAATACCTGTTCCTGCTTTTCCTTTATCTTCTGTAGTTTTTGAAATGGAATTTATAGAATATAATTCCATATTAAAAATTTAGTTGTTACTGTAGCAACATAAAAACTACCAAGAGTAAATATGATTCATATTAACCAATGAGACTGGTATATCCTAAATACAACTATCTACTATTTTTCTGTTATCTAGTTAAACTGGTTGTCAGGGACCTCTCCAGAGTGCTGCAAAGAAACAATGTCAAGCTAGAGACTAAGATGTGCCTAATCTAGGCCATGGTCTTTGTAATTACTTGTTATGCTTCAGAAAGTTGGACAATGACCAAGAATGACAGGGGGGTGGCAATTGATGCCTTCAAATTGTGGTACCAGAGAAAAGTCTTGAACATACTATGGACAGCCAAGAAAGCAAATATGTTTGTCTTGGAAAGGGTGAAAGCAAGTTTCTCCTTGGAGGCTAGGATTTTGAAGTTCTGTCTCACATACTTTGGGTAGGTGGCCAGGAAAGATTGGTCCTTGGAGAAGGACATCATGCTTGGAAAAGCGGAGGAACAGTTTAGAGAGGAAGACCCTGGATGAGATGGATTGATACGGTATCTGGGGCAATGGGGGTTGGTGTGTCAGAATTAGTGAGACTGGCTCAGGACAAAGCAGGGTTCAGAGTGCTGTACATGGGGTCACTATGGGTCACAGGTGACTCAGCATACAACAATAAGTGATATGTATCAGATGGTTGTTGTTACCTGCTGTTAATTTGGTCACTGTGAAGTAATCCCTGTGCAACACATAAAACATTATCTGTTCCTGCAAAACAGATTCTGTGCTTGAATTAATTCTTGTAGCAACTGGGTCAATCCATCTTGTTGAAAGTCTTCCTCTTTCTCTTTAACTTACAATCTGTGACACTGATGAAGGGCCCTGACTTGTCAAATGGTCACCATACCTAATATCTCATTTTAAAAAATGTTCTCAGTTAATATAATGATCATGTATCTTAGGTTCCTAGAACTAACACATCAAAATACCACAAAGTGTTGCTTTTGTTATTGTTAGGTGCCATCGAGTCAAGCACAACTCATAGTGACCTGAACAACAGATCTGAACCCCGTCCTATCTCATGCCATTCTCATCATCATCTGACACACTTGAGCCCATTGTTGCAGTTTATGTGTCTAACTGTCTCATCAAAGGTCTTCCTTTCTTTCACTGACTCTTTACCATTCCAAGTTTCATGGCTTTTCTAAGGAAAACTTATCTTAGCAACATACTCCAAGCATGTCAGATGAAGCTTCACCATTCTTGCCTTTAAGGCTCAATCTTGCTGCACTTTTCCCAAGACATATCTGTTTATTCTTTTGGTAGCCCATGGAATATTCTGTGCTCTTCTCAAATACCACAACTCAAAAGCATTAATTCTTCTTCTGTCAGCCTTATTCATTGTCCAGTTCTCAGATGCATAGCAAGTTGTACCTTTAAAGAACATTTCTTTTGCATCCTACGACTGGATGCTCGATGTCTATATTGAAGTATCAGTGATATCAATTGCTTCAGAAAGGTCTATGAGAAAAATTGTCCCATGCTTCTCTCCTAGCTTTTGGTTTCAGACAGCAATCTTTGTCATACTTTCTATCTTCTAAGATGCTATTCAAAGGGTATTAGATTCAACCCTAATCCAGAATAGACTCATTAACTTAATTGAATATAGTTAACTCTCATTACCTGATAATAACTTCAAGGGAACAAATTATTTTCACAATAGATTACATTAACAAGTCAAGGTGTTGAGACTTCAAGGTATACTTTGGGGAGGGGTACAATTCTATCCACAAAAGATGTAGTTTATGTTATTTGGATGTGTCTGGTGGATGTTACTGTTCTTATGTGCCATTGAGTCACCTACAACTCATAGCAACCCTATCACCACAACTCAAAAACACCAATTCTTCTATCATCCTTACTCATTTTCCAGATCTCCGGTGCATGACAAGTAATTGCAAAGATGATGGCTTGGATCTGGTGTGCCTTAGTCTCTAGACTGGCATCATTGCTTTTTAGCACTTTTGAGAGATCTCAGATTTCTCCAGTGCAATTCTTCTTTTGATTTCCTGACTGCTGGTGCCAAGAGTATTGATTGTGGAACCAAGTGAGGTAAAATTGTTAACAAGCTCAACCTCTTCTCTGTCTGACAAGAAGCTACAAATTGGCCCAGTGGTGAGAAGCCTTGTGTTCTTCATGTTGAGTTTTAATCCATATTGAAGACTATAGTCCTTGACCTTCTGCAGCAAACACTTTAGTGCTCTGTTTTAGCAAGCAAGGTTGTATCATCTGCATAACACAGGTTGATAATGAGTCTTCCTCCATTCCTAATGCTACAGTCTTCTTCATAAAGTCTAGCCTCCCATATGATCTATTCTACATATAGATTGAAGAGTTATAGAAACAGGACACATTCCTGACATACTTCCTTTCTAGTTTTAAACCAAATAGTGTTTTCTTGCTGCGTATTGATGACTGCTTCCTGGTTAAAGTATAGGTTTCACATGAGCACAATCAAGTGATCTGAGATTCCTAATCTTCTCAAGGTTAGCCACAAGATCTACACAGTCAAATGTCTTTGCATAGTTAATGAAGCACAAATAGATATTCATCTGGTACTCTTTACTTTCTGAAAAGAACCACCTGACATTGGCCTAGTCTCTCCTACCATCTCCTCTTCTAAATCCAGCTTGTATTTATGGTAATTCTCTATTAATGCACCTTTCCAGTCATTTTTGGATAATCTTCAGCTTTTACTTGTATGTGATGTTAGTGATATTTTTTAAAATGTCCACACTCTATCAGATCACCTTTCCTTGGGATAGGAATAAATATGGATCTCTTCCTGTCAGTTGGTCAGATAGCTCTCCTCCATACTTCTTGGCACAACCTGGTGAGCACGTCCAGAACTACATCTGTTTGTTGAAAATGTAAATTAGTATGCTGTCAATTCCTGGGGCCTTGTTTCCTGCCTATTCCTTCAGAGCAGTTTGAACTTCCTTCTTCAGTGCTATTTTCTCTTAGTCATATGTTACTTCACAAAATTCTTTTTCATCAGCTAATTCTTTTTGGTATAATGACTGTATACTTATCATCACCTTTTAATGCTTCCTGGATCATTGAATATTTTGTCCATGGCATCCTTAAGTATCACAACTCAAAGCTTGAATTTGTTCTTCAGTTCCTTAAGTTTAATAGATGATGAGCAAATTTGGGCCTTTTGGTTTTCTGACTCCAGCTTTTTACACATTTCATTATAATTCCTTGCTTTGTCTTCTCATTCTGCTCTTTGAAATCTTCTATTCAGATCCTTAATTTTCTGATTTCTTCTCTTTGGCTTGGCTTCTTGGAGCTCTAGTTCTATGTTTAGCGTCTCTTCTGACACCCATCCTTGGTCTTTTCACCCTCCTCTGTCTTTGTAATGACCTTTTACATTCTTCATGAATGATATTCTTGGTATCTTCCCACAGCTCATCTGGTCTTCATTCATTAGTGTTCAAGGCCTCAAGCCTGTTCCTGAGATGGTTTTTAAATTCAGGTGGGATAGACTAAAGGTCAAATTTTGGTTCCTGTGCATTTGATTTAACCTTCTTTAACTTTAGTTTGAACTTGCATGTGAATAGTTGATGGTCTGTTCTACAAACAGCACCTGGCCTAGTTTTCACAGCTAATACTGAGCTTCTGCAAAGATTCTTTCCAGAGATGTAATAGATTTGATTTTCTGTATTTACCATCAGATTCCAAAATAAATATCTTTCTCAGATAAACCTACAATGCACACACATATACACACAAACACACTCAAATATATACCCCATTGTAATTGAAATATGATTTTAATATTTTCACACTCGACTCCAGTTGTTGACTTTGTTCCTGTCACTTGTCCTATCCTGGCCTCAGTGTCAATGTTTCAGATATTTCTTTTCTTCTTTGAATCTAATACTACTTCCTGTAGGCATTTTATGGGCATTATTCATTCACTCATCTACCAAATAATCTTGAAACTTTATGTGTCATTCCTCTTTAAGGGTCTCAAAACAGGGAAGGTAAGTGTCTTAATTTCCTTATGTTGTTATCAGATGGTATCTCTAGGATCTCTCATTAATAAACAACTCTGAAAAATTATAAATTAAAGTAATGCAAGAATTTTTGTTTTTATTTGCCACAGGTTTTGGTTTGCATAAATAATAATTGAGTAATAAAAATGCATGAAGGCTTTGAATGCACAAATGCAAGTGAGAGAAGTTTGTACAAGTCAGAGTACACACACACACACACACAGACACACACATTTCTTACCAGTAAAAAATCAATTTGTCTTATTTAAAGTTGACCTCAGGTTAACACTTTCAGGTTTTTTTCTTTTATTGGCCAAGGGATTAAGCATGTAGGCAATAAGAATGTATGTTTCAAATTGATTGGTTCAAACCTTTTCTCTCCTACTTACTTACTATGTTTCCTTGAACAAGATATTTCACCTCTCTAAGTCTTCATTTTCTCATTTACAAAAGAGAAATGATAATATCTATCTAAAGGATTGATTAAATGTGATGAAAGTTTAAAACCCTGATGCACATTTTTACCCTGATTTTAAGCCTGGAATTATCCACATGTTCTTTCGAATGATTACCTTTTAATATTGCATAAGCATAATTAAGTGTTCCATAATCCTTTACAATCCACAGTCTTATAAATAAATAAAACATAAATAAATATGTTTCTGATCTTTTCTACTTTCATCTAAGATTCACTTAGCAATAGCAATGATATCTCCCATCTCACTCTTCTGAATCTTGAATGAATTCCTGGCAGTGTTTGGTTATCTTCAGCATAGTTTTACTTGTCTGTGATAGAAATTATAATATTCAGTGGTTTCCACATTCTTTCTTTAGAATGAACACAAATGTTAATTTCTCTCAAACTATTAGCCAGGTAATTGTTTTCCAAACTGTCTTCTTTTCTTCTTTTTTGCTATAGATGAAGGAGCACTTAAAGCTTTGCATATTTTTTTTTGCTATAGTCGTATTTTTTCCATATTTCTTCTTCTTTTTAATTTTCTGCTAATTTATTTACAAAATTCTAATACACTGTTTTCAAGAGCAAATTCTTTCAATTTCCCTCATCTCCCCACAACCCCGTGACTAAGCCTCCCTCCCCCTGCACATCCTCATCCCTCTGCTTCCAACCTCACTCACCCCTCTTGGATCCTTATACCCTTATACTCATTCTACAATAATAGGGGTTTTTCAAAACATCTTTGCTGCTGTCCTGTGAATTCTCAGAGCCTTGTTTTTGGTCATGGTCTTCAGTGAATCTTAGATGTCTTCCTTCAGTGCTATTGAAAACACACACACACACACACACACACACACACACACACACACACA
>NW_006399845.1:1975748-1977302 GCF_000299155.1 Elephantulus edwardii | reverse complement strand
TCTTTTTTCTTGTAAAGGCTCTGTAGAATGCTATAAACTTTTGATAGAAGACTATTGTCTGAAATGCTATTGCCAAATGTTGTTTTTGAGGGTTTTTCCCCCACCTTGATCCTGTGCTTTGAGTGGCAACATTCAAATGACTGAATGTTAATATAAGGTTTTGGTACAGGAATCTTTGTGTATTCCTTCTATCTTCTTTTTATACTTCTTAAAGCTTTCAATATTGGTTCAATAAAATCCTTTAAGAACTCAAGACGTGTGAGGTTATTTCTAGTTCTTTCAGATTGAGAAATAGGAATGTCAATTGTGTTCTTTACTTTTTATTCTAACTCCAGGTCCATGCAAGTTTTATTATTAGTCTTCTTGAATCAATCTTTGAAATGTTAATTTAGTCTCTTTTTACTCCATTGTTTCTTCTGAGATTTGAAGTATAAGAAGAAAAATACAGCATTAGATTGAAGTAAATAGTCATTAAAACCTTGACATGTGCAAATGATAAAAACTACTTAGAACACTTACTGATTGAACAGCAAACACTACAAAATTCAGTATGTAATTCACTTCAACTTAAAAAACAAACAAACAAAACAAAACTTACAACTAGGCCAACATGCAACATCACAATAAATGGAGAGAATAGATTGAAGTTGCCAAGGATTTCAATTTTCTTGGCTCAACAATCAACATGTACAAAGCAGAAGTCCAGAAATTAAGCAACATGCTGCATTGGGTAAGTCTGTTGCAAAAGGCCTCTGTAAAATGTTAAAAACCAAAAAGATATCACTTCAAATAGAAAGGTCTACCTGGTCTAACCTATAGTATTTTCAAATGCCTCATACATTTAAAGTCTGGATAGTGATTAAAGAAGATGAAAGAAGAATTGATACATTTGAATTTTTCTGTTAACCAAAGAATATTGGATACCTTGGACCCAGAAGAACAAATAGTATGTCTTAGAAAAATTGCAGCTAGAATGCTCTTTGGAGGCAAGAATAACAAGACTTTGTTTCGCATATTTTTACATGTTATAAGGAAGTCCCTGGAGAAGAAAATAATAGTTGGTAAAATTAAGGTCAGCACAAAAGAAGAACTTCAATGAGATATTTTGACACAGTGGTTGCAGTAATGAGTTCAAATATATGATTGTGAGTGATGCAGGATAAGGCTGTATTTTGTTCTTTGTCCATGGGTTTGCTATGAATTAGAAAAAACCAGGTTGCGCTAACACCACTAACATTGGCCCACACATTTAACTTGAAGATTAAATTAGAGAATGTAGCAATGGTTGTTATTCTGTAAATTGTGCCCAATAAGTGACAACCGTATTTAAAGATGAAGAAATGTAGATAAAATAAAAATAAAGTGAAGTTGATTCAACATTGGTCAGGGGAGCAATGGAAGATTTAACAGCTACTTTCATTTAATACTCACCAAATTACCAAGTGTTGCTCTAAAATTTTGAATGGTCTTGTTGTTGTTGTTATGTGCTGTCGAGTCGCTTGTGACTCATAGCGACCCTATGTACAACAGCCCTAAATCCTTCTCTATCTTGTG
>NW_006399845.1:1970598-1973718 GCF_000299155.1 Elephantulus edwardii | reverse complement strand
TCCTCATAGAGCCCAGCCTCTCGAAACCTATACTTAGACCAAGAGGCAGTCGTCAGAACAGAGCAGGGCAACACTGCATGGTTCAAAATTGGGAAGAGTGTATGCCAGGGATGTGTCCTGTCTCCATACCTTTTCAATTTGTATGCAGAATGATCTTATAAACATAATTTATGACAGTCATGGAACTTTAAGTAGAAATACATGAACTAAGTATACTACTTAGGTGAAAAAATAAACTTTGTAGTGAAGAGTCACTGAGTTGTCTAGGATAATGGGTTTCTCCAGCATAACCTAGCCTAGCCTGACCATTATAATATGAACTGCTGTGATGTTTAGTATTGATGTAGTGCTGTACTTCACAACTCCATCCATAGCTCTAACCAATATTATTATAAAAGATCATCTGATATTGATAGCTGATGATATTTAAGCATTACATAGATTTCTCAGTAAGAGGATAATATCAAAAAAAGGTGCTATGCATAGCATTTCTAAGAGTAACCCAACTTTATGGCATCTAACAACAAGTGGGTACATTGTGACTACAAAATTCCATGTAGAATTACATTAAAACAGGTCTTGAACATGCTAGTCAAAACACTCATTGAAAGTCACCTTCTTTATTTGAGGATAGCTTTTCCCAAGATTGAGAATAAGGAGTTAATCCATTTCAAACCATGTGCTAGAATTGTCCATTTGCTCTTTTAGGTCTTTTTTTGTTTAAATCCAGAGAGACTGCTATATTTATACTGCAGCTTCTAACTGATTTCACTGAACTAGAGGCACTGGCCAGAGATCAGAGGGCAAAAGGAAAGTAAAGCGAGAGTACAAATGACCCTTGAATAACAGGGATTAGAGAGACGGACTGCTCATACTGAGATGATAAGGGTCACACTGTATTTTAAGAAAATACTTAAACACTTCAGTTCACCACAATTGGAAAAGAAAAGGAAAGAAAATCCATAGCTGTTGAGTAGACCAACCCCATAGATTTTCCATGGTTATAAATCTTTAGAGAAGCTCACTGCCATATCTTTCTCTCACATAGTGACTGGTTTGTTTGAACTGCCAACTTTTTTGTTAGCACCAATGCACAGTGCTAACAAGGTTTCTTTCAATTTAATATCTGCAGGCCAAAAAAAGTGCTCCACCCCAGAACAAACCCATATTGATTAAGAGTCAACTGTAAATTATACACAGATTTTGCACTACGTGGGAAATCGGTTCCCCTAATCCTTGAATTGTCCATGGGTCCATATTATTTCCTCCCTCCTTTCTACCTAAAGTGGTGCTCTGAGTTTAAGTAAGCTCTTTGCTAGGGTAAGATGTGCCTTCTCATTATTTTGAGCCCTAACTGTAGGCATATTATTTCTTGGTTAAGTGGAAAAAGGAAAATAAAACCCCAAACCAAACAGTTCTGAGAAGTCAATCCCAACTCATGGCAACCTCAGCCCCATGTGTCTCATGGCAGAACTGTGCTCCACTAAAAATTTCCAGGGGCTGATATTTTGGAAATAGAAGACCAAGCTTTTCTCCCAGATGCCTCTGAGTATACTGGAACCACCAGCCATACCATTTGTTTTACATAGGAACTCCTATCCCTTAATAATGCCTTAAAGCGTGTCCATCCATGCCTTTGGAAATAGTGACATTTTTCATTAAGATTTTGGTTCAATGACTCAGTATACTCCTTACATCTTGTTTAATGCTTTCCAGATCACTTAATATTCTGCTCAAAGCTTCCTTAAGTATTGCAACTTGAGGCTTGATTTGTTCTTCAGTTCTTTCAGCTTAAATTTAGAAACTCTCCACATCCGCTCCAAAAGTTATTGTTTGCTGTGTTGTTAAACTTTGATATTGCTTCTGGAGTGAGATCTCATTGTTTTTATCCTCATCTCTCCAAATGCTAGTAATTTTGAATATTTCCTCATGTGTTAATAAACTATCCAAATATTGTATTGGTAAAAGATTTCCATTGACTGGGGAGTTCACTGCTCCAGGTGAGGGAAACGTAGCTTTACCTGCCTAAAGTCATCTCTGGTCTTATTATTAGTTCTTCCTCAGTTGTTACTTCATGAAATGATTCAATGTTGACCAACTCTTTTTACTATAATGTCTCTGTGTATTCTTTTCATCATCATTAGATGTTTCTTGTATCATTCAAGATTTTGTCCTAAAACATAGAATCTTTTAGGATTGAAACTTGAGAATTGAAATTGTTCTTAAATTCTTTCAGCTTGGGAAATGCTGAGCATGTATACTGTCTTCATTTCTAAGACCTGTCTAATGGCAGAACCTTCACTCAATGAAAGTTTGTACTGTAGTAAATTATTATCTCTGGCTTCTGAGTCTTAGACTTTTTGTTTGTCAAAAAAAACAACAACAACAACAACAATATAACATGATAATCTACACTATTTATGAACACCTTGACTTTGGCCTATTTGTAATTGTTTTAAACTGTCCTTCAAACTCTGTTGTTGGGATTTGCCTTAGCTTTCTAGCCCTGGTGTTATTCTTAGGTGCCTTTTGAGTCATCACATGCATTCATATCATAGTGACTCCATGCACAACATAGCAATTTGCTGTCAGATCCCACAGCATCCTTATAATTACTGCTGTGGTGGAGCCTATTACTGAAGCCACTGTGTCAATCCATCCTGTTGAGGGTCTTCTTTTTTTCAAGCCTTTATTTTACCAAGCATGGCACCTTTCTCCAGGGACTGGCTTCTATTGATAACATTTACAAAGTATGTAAGATAAAGTCTTACTGCATTTTTCTCCCTGATCACCCCTCCCCTCAGTTCGCTCTTCTTTTTGGTGTGTGTGTTGTTTTTTTAATTTAGGTTGTTTGTTTTTCATTTCAATGAACATCTACAGAGATTTTGGAATTCCATTCATTCAATGTTGCACCCTTCTCCCCGCACAAACCCCTCCCTCCTCCCCCCCTCTTTGCTCCTCTCCTTGAAAAGCAAAAGAAAAACTCCCTCATTGGTACACAATCCCCCCACACCTCCCCAAACCCCACCCCCTACCCCCAAATATAATCCACTCTGCAACCCTCATTACATACTCCTACGATAAAAATAATGCCCTAAAATATAATACTTTTAGACTATT
>NW_006399845.1:1960376-1970498 GCF_000299155.1 Elephantulus edwardii | reverse complement strand
CAAAAGAAAACCTCCCTCATTGGTACACAATCCCCCCACACCTCCCCAAACCCCACCCCCTACCCCCAAATATAATCCACTTGCTCTTCTTTTTGAAAAGTAAAAGAAAAATTCCTTCATTGGTATACAATTCTCCACCCAACCCCAATATGCAACCTTCATTCTGTACTCTTATCATAATCATATTATCCATTTTTAAGAAGCATTTTGCCCACTCTTTTTCCAAGACAATTTCTACTCTTAAAACTTCTCTTTCAATCCCTCTTCAATGCTCTTAGCTCTGTTTCTCATTTCTATAGCAAACATTTTAAGCTGATGGCTCACAGCAAAATTAAAACACAGACATATTTCAATCACTTGGCTATGTGTACATTTGTTTTTATTTCTAAATGACCGCCGACTTTTAAACTGTGGGAGAGATTCACATGCATATGTGCATTTCTAGCTTCTCTTAGAAAAAACAAAAAAAAATGGGAATGCCTGAGAGCAAATAGCTTTGTGTGACCAGAAGCCCTTGGGCTGAGATGTACACTCTCAATTCACCATCAGTGTTATCTACTTGGCTCTGAGAGGCATTTGAATTTGAGGTTTCTGCTTTAACATAACAAATTTATTCTCTTGTTTTAAAACATTATCCAGGCACAGTCATGAAATCACAATTTATCATATCTTGCACAGCTTTAGTGAATCCTCTTTTATGCCTTTGTAAGATGCTATAATTTCAATGATGTTAAAAGAAAAACAGAAGAGCTTTTAAGTAAAGGAGAAAACTTGTATTTCCCCTATCGAATCTTCTTACTGTTTCATGTTTCACAAAGGAATAGGATTTGAAAGAATAATACTACCTTACATAAAAAAAGGTAGTGTTTCTGTTCTGCTATGCAGAGTGCACAATCTGTTTTATGGATGCTGACAGATGTAATGATCCAGATGGAGAATTACATTTGGCCTAATGACTCTATCCATGCAACCTAGTCCAGGACCTAAAGGCAGCTGCACTGAACTGAAAGATGGAAACAATGACCAGCCATAAGATTACTTGTGATGGCTAAGAATACAGATAGCTAACTTAATCTGACAAGTAGTCAATTCCTTAGTCTTTAGTCTGTGTTTTTTTCCTTTGGGGACTGCAACCTCTGGCTTGATCAAAGAAGCTAATTAATGATAAGCTCTGTTGTGGGAAATTAGAACTGACAGCTTAATTCTGTGTTCAGTTCTGACAACTTGAGTGTCAAGAAATTTGCTTCTTTCCATCAGTAAACATACAAGCACATCAGCTGAGGTGTCTCAAATAATTACCCTAAAAAGTCCACATTTTAGGAATGCAATTATGTATTTGTCATTTATACATTTTAAGAGTCTTTTTTTTTCAGTCATACTTTTTCCGCACTTTAACTTTTTATTATTAATAGAGTGAAAGTTTAAAGAACATCAATGAAATCACAATAAAAATTAAATATAGAGGATGTTGACACATTCTGATAAATGTGACTAATATCACTAAGGAATTTGTGTGGAAATTGTAAAATAGAAGCCAAATCTATAATTTTATAGAGTAAACTGGTTTCCATTTAACAATTTACAGATGCCTTCTTAGTGTAGTAGGCAGCGTGCCAGTCTCATTTAATTATTCATATGCATTATGGTTTGTGACATTGATTCGATTTCAATAGTATAACTGCACTTTTTCTACTTCCTCCCTGTGCTTTCATTTACTTTAATCTTTCTTTCTAAATCATGCTTAACTTCTGATTATTTTACCTGAGCATATGGTGCCCTTTGGATCCTGAATGATTCATTATTCTAAGTGTGTTTCTCTCTGATGTTACTGATAACCTTATAAACCTGTCTATTGTTTGTTGAAATTTGAGTGAGTCATGGAATGATTTTAGTTCCAAGCTTGAAGGGTGACTAAGAGCCATAGTCTCAGGAGTTTTACAAGTCTACAAAACCAACAAACTTTGTAGTTTCTATGATTTAGAGTCGTGTTTCACATTTTTCTCCTATTCTGCCAGGCATCTACTCATGTTAACTCTTGCAGAGCAGTCAGCAGTGGTCATACGGCATTAGCTAGTTCTTGTCTCAGGGTCAGGGAGACTGAAGTTAACATGGTCCGTTAGTTGTTTAGATTATTATAGTCTTTTACTTCCTTCACTTTTATTTACTCAGAACAGGGATATATTAAGAGTTTCGCCTTCATGTATTGTAGACTTATTTATAAGTGGAAGAGACAAAAATCATCTAAATGTCTGGTAATATCAGTAGGAGAAAGGTTAAATAAATCACAATACATTCTGAAGTATCAGAAAATGTAAATTAAATGAATCCAGAGATTTCTATTTGGATTTTGATGAATAGCAAGAGTCAACAATTTTTCCTGCAAAGGTCCAGGAAACATTTAAGAATTTGTAAACCAAAGGCTTTCTATTGGAGTCTTTAAACAATGTAAGAGCCTAGCCAACACATTAACAAATAAGCATACAATGGCCCAATAAAATTTTATTTACGAGCCATATGGCAGGTTTTAGCAGACTAAGTTTTTTAGCATCTGTTAACAAGAATAATAATGCAAATTGTTCTCATTATTGTTCTTTTTAGGTGTGGTTGAGTTGGTTCAAGCTCCTCATAACCCCTTGTACAATAGAATGAAATACTTTCTGGTTTTACACCATTCTCACAGTTTTGCTACGTATAAACTCATTGTTTTAGTAACTGTGTCAATATGGCTTATTGAAAGTCTTTCTCTTTTTTTCTTGACCTTCTAATTACCAAGCATGATATTCTTCTCTATGGCCTGTTGTTAGGAATTGTTGAGTCAAGCATGATTCATGAACGACAAAGCTGAACCTTGTCTTATCCTGTGCCATCTTTACGGTACTTCCAATCTGAGCTCTACTTCTAATATTGTACCTATCAGTGTTCCTCTTCTGTTTGTACTGTTTTCAAAGCCAATCCTACTTCCTTGCCTATCTTAATCTGGGAGTTCTACTAAAACCTGTCTACCATGGGCAATCATGTTGGCATTTGACACAGCAGTGGCACAGCAAAAATATGGAATGCTTCATGAATGTGTGTGTCATGCTTCTGCATAGACAATACTAATCTTCTCTGTATCATTCCAATTTTAGTATATTTGTTGTCAAAGTAGCGCTTTTCAGGGACTAGTCCTTTCTAACAATATGGCTTATTGCTATGCAAGGATGACACACAACTTCATGAAGCATTCCGTATTTTTGCTGTGCCACTGCTATGTCAAATGCCAGGGAGATCACACCATCCTCATTCTGACTACACTTCTTCTAAGATAAAATTGTTATTCTAGCAATCCATTACAGACTTCATATTCTTCACCAGTACGTAGTTCTGTGTTTAATCTACATAACACATATCCACATATACCTCTATGTTTTTCTACTAAATATTGGTAGGTAACATTTAACTGCATACATCTTCTGTACTCTGATTATCCTATCACAAGAACCAGACAAAGTACTTTTATTTCTTAATACAATATTGGGGTGAGTGTTATCATTATTCTAATTTTCCAGATAAGACTCTGAGAAATAAAAGTTTCATAGCCACTTTTGCTTAAAGAGCTACAAAGTGACAGAACAAAGATTTATTCCTTTGATAATTCTACAACTTCCTTGTGATAAATTGGTTCATGCGAAAAAGAAATTGTCAAAAATCATTACTAAAAGGATAAATGGCAATCAAATTATGAATAATTGTCCTTGCATTGTAATGTGGTCGTGGTTGTGTACCATTGAGTCTGATCCACCAACAGGCATTCAGAGGTAGTTAATCACATGAGAAGAGATTGGTGAGATTTCTCCCATCAATTGGTGGGGTTGAACTGTGTGCTTTCGGGTTGGCAGTGAAACTCCTTACCACTCAGAGAGCATTACTTTAGGGAAGATCAAATTATAAGTAGAATGCAAAGGTTTGGACAGCAAGTAGCTTACAATGATCATTCTTAGAATAGACCATTGTTTTTTCTTTTTTTTGGTAAACAGTTTCTTATTGGGAAACATTTGGTATGCCCTCAGAATAGACCATTCTTAATCCTTCTCTATATAGTTTGTTATCACATTTTTTTTCCATTTAAGACACTGCCATAATCAAGTCAAAATAGTGACTCTCCATTTTTTTCCTCTAGGGCATTCTCCTTTATCTTTCATCTAAATGGCCCCCAATTCCCATCCTATGCTGCTTGAGTGTCATCTTTCTCACCAACTCTTCACACAGGTTACAAATTTCTTCTTAATCTTGGGAGACCATAAGGATTACACTGTGGGAAGCAGTGGCCATTAAGCCGTCAACCAAGGCTGTCTGCTTAGATTGGCATAAATAAATTGGCAGGAATAAAGTCTCACAACACCCAAGAATTAGCTCCTTAACAAAGTTGAGTTTGATGAGAAACCAAATTGACAAGCTCCTCCCACAACATCCAAGCTATTTTTTACCAGCTCTCTGTAGGAAACTATAAAAATCTCTCTGGAAGATAACTGCCCATTAGCCGTACATTCAGAACAACTTCAGAAAGCCTCTCCCTACTGCTGTGTTGCTATTTGCCTGCAATCCTCCCACACACAGAAAGCCAGAACTGACTTCAACTTCTGGAAATTAGCTGGCAGCTCAAACTAGAGATTTCTCACACGAAAGGCAAATAAATTCAAGAATTTCTCTCAGTTCTCAGAGAAGCAATCAAGAGAATTTCAGAACTGACTCCTCTGGCACATTTCCCTGATTCCTTCTGGATTATATGTATACAAAATGTTCATTTTCATAATCATTTTCCTACTCTAATTTATTAATAATGATAATAAGAATCCTATATTTCCTCAATTTTAACACACGCATTTCACATTTGAGGAAATCAGGATACACATTGCCTGTTGATGTCTATAGTTAATGTGGCACTGTGCCGTCTTTCTTTTTTCCTCAGAAAAAAAATGTCTTGTAATCAAGGCACAGAAATGAAACCTTGCATGCATGATAGTTGTGGTTCCTTAGTTACAATCAGCAAGCTCTAACTTTGGATAATTTAAGAAGGGAGACATTACTTGAGAGTGAATCCTATGAGACTCCTAGGACTGGAGGAGGAAATCTACAGCAGAACAAGACATCAAGAGGCTAACAGGAACATCCTCCTTGTTTCATCAGGGACCTGCTGTGGAAGCAAGTGTTTTCCAATCTGCCTTCGTTGCCTTTAGTTCTTCTCTGTCACTGTGCTGAGAAAAGTTTCAGAAAACAGAGTCTATTTGTCTGAGTTCAGGTCCAACGGCTGACCTGAGTTTTCCCTGATCTTTGGCTGTGCTGGAGTCGTGAAGAAGAATCTGGAGGAACGTGCCTACAATGACCTCCAGGAATCATTTGATTGCCACAGTAGGTAGAGAGAGCTGCCTGATTGCCATCTCTTCTGAAACTGCACATACAGAAAAAAAGATGAGTGCCCAAAAGGAAAACTAGATATAGTTAAGAACCTAGAATGTGACTCAAGTGTCTACAACTTGAATGTTGAGAGAATTTTATTTTCTTCCATAACCTCTTTTTAGATGTTTTCAATAGCTTAATGAGATATGAGTGAAAAACCTTATTGTCCTCACATTCCACAAGAGGAAATGAAGCCTCATTTAAGTGACCTAGTTTATCTGCTTGTACGTGACAAAGCAGGACTGAGGACTGAGGTCTGACTCAGAGTTCACACTAAATATATTGAACATTAATAAAATTGATGAAAGCATTCCTATTGTACTCCTTTCTAATGCCACAGGGGAAAAATACTTAGTCACAAGTATAATTAGCCTGAGAAATAGCTCTCAGACCTTCGTGCTCATATCTTTAAAAAATATTTTCTTGAACTTTAGGTGACAGTTCACATTTAAATTAGTTTTCCAATTGATGTTGTTCTTGTTGTGTCCCAGTAAGTTGGAACCAACCTAGTGATGACATTCCAGCAGGTTTTCAGAGGCAGTAAATCACACTGGAGGAAATTGCCCGTTCTCCTCCCAACATACAACTGGTAGATTCGAATCTTGTGCATTTGGGATTGCATTACAGCTTCTTAACCACTAGGCCACCAGAGCTTCAAATAGCAATTGTTCCATGGCTTTGGATTCTCCACAGTGTGTAAACCCTTTCTATATTCTCACCGCAGGTTCCCCTGTCTTACTTAAGGTTTCTTTTCCCCTAGTGTCTTTTTGTCTTTGGTTGGGTGCAAATGCTGACCTTTTGATTGCATATAGTTGATTGTTTTCAGGAGCACATTCTTCACAGATGTTATTTCTTTCATACTCTTGTCCATTGACTGAGAAGGGGTCTCCAAAGTACCTTCAATTTCAACTTGCCTCAAGAAATAGTCTCTGTTGTTCCTCTGGTCTCATTCAGACCAGTAAGTTAGGCTTTTTGATTTATGTACTTTTTTTTCTATTTTGAACTACATATTTTTAACCTTTTCTAACTAGGGCCTTACATGTGATTTTGGTTGTTGGGAGAAGTAGCTGGGCGCCATCTACTTCCTCTGACTTAGAGTAGAGGAGTCTATAGTTCGTGTGATGCATAATGGTCCTTTAGACTAATTACTTCCATGAATCTTCCTTTTTCTTTATCCCTCTTTACCATAGGCAGGACGAGATCAATAGTTGCGTCTCAAATTGCTGTCCACAAGCTTCTATGATTCCATAAGCTGCTAAGTTAAAATGTAAAACATTATATACACTTTTAGTCAAGAGCTATAAGGCCATAGCCCTGACACACTCAGTGCTGTGAAGCTGTCCGAAGTCAGTTATCTCCTGTAACCACATCTCAGATATTCCTCTCAAAGTAGTTCATCAACCCAAATGATTAGAGATCACTGCTGATGAGTGGTTCTATTCCTATTTGCTTAATCTTCCCCTTGCCCATAATTCCTGGGTTATTGGAACTCTCACTCAACTTTTCGCATATTCTCTTATTATAGTTCATATTAAACTCACTTTTATTAACAATGGGTTTGTCTACACTGTATCTCTGTCCTACTGTGGATTTCTGCAATGCTGCCTTACTCTGCTCTTCACATAGAATCACTGTTGTTGTTGTTATGTGCCATCCAGTCACCTGTGACTCATAGCGACAACAGCCCTAAACCCTGCTCTTACCTGTGTAATCTCATTGTTTCCAACACATCTACCCTCATTACCCCAGTCACTGAATCAATCCATCTCATCAAGGATCTTCCTCCATCTGCTGAAGCATAAAGTCCCTCTACAAGGTCTGGTCCCTCCTTGCAACATGTCCAAAGTATGTCAGATAAAGCTTCAGAATCCTTGCCTCCAAGGAGCAGCCTGGTTTCACCTTCTCCAGAACCAACCCGTTCATTTGGATTGAGGCTCAATATCAAGAAAACAAAGATTCTCACCACTGGATCAATTGGCAGCATAATAATGGAAGGTGAAGAGATTGAGATTGTTCACAGTTTTGGTTTGTGTGGCTCCACAGTCAACACTCTTGGCATCAGGAGCCAGGAAATTAAAAGATGTATTGGGATGGGAAAGTCTACTGTTAGGGACCTCTCTAAAGTGCTGAAATGCAACAATGCCAGTCTGGAAACTAAGGTGTGTCTGATACATGTCATGGTCTTTGTAATAATTTGCTATGCATCAGAGAGCTGGACAATGATTAGGGATGACAGAAGGAGAACTGATGCCTTTGAGATGTAGTATTGGAGAAGTGTATTGAATATACCATGGACTACTAGGAAAACAAACAGGTTTGTCCTAGAGAGGAGGAAGTCGGGCTGATCCTTGGAGGCAAGGATTCTGAAGCTTCTTCTGACACCCTATGAACATGTTGCAAGGAGGCACCAGTCCTTGGAGAAGGATATCAAGCTTGGGAGGGTGGAGGGACAGCTCAGGAGAGGGAAAACTCTCAATGAAATGGATTGATTCAGTGACTGGGGTAATGGGAATAGGTGTGTCGGAGATAGTGAAATTGGCACAGGATAGGGCAGAGTTTAGGGCTGTTGTACATAGGGTTGCTCACATTCAATATTCTTCTCTAACATGACAGCTCAAAGACATTGATTCTCCTATCATCCCTAGTCATTGTCCAGCTCTCTGGAGTGATATCATTCATTGCTCTTCAGTACTTTGGAGAGGTCTCTAACAGCAAACTTTCCCATCACACTATGTCTTTTAATTTCCTGTCTGCTGGTGCCAAAAGTTGATTGTGGAGTCAAGCAAACTAGGGTTTGTTTGTTTGTTTGTTTATCTCAAGATGGCAACACTGGACCAGGCTATCTGGTAGCTCACTTCTGCTGTCTCTCCACATTCTCAGTTTTCATTCAATCTCTTTTTCAAATGTGTGTTTAATATAATTACCTTTTTCTATGATACACAGGATTTTGAGATTATTATTTATATCTGTTTTCTTTGGTTTCCCCAGTCTTTGCGATTGAGGATATGATGGTATGTCATTATCTTAAGAAACAACCCTTTTAGTGTACAATGGGATCACAGAATAAATTTTACTAGAGAGGAGTCACATTTGCCTTTAATTTGCTGTGTGACTTTTAATAGAACATTCAACAATCTGGGACTCAGTTTCCTTAGTTGGAACATAAGGAAAATACTATCTTTACAAATCTCCCAGGTTTATAAAGATATAAAAATGTAAGAATACAAGTATAAATCCTTAATAAATCTCTAAAGACTAGTTTGTGCTCAAATAGTCATTTATCAGTTTGAGGAACAAAAGTACAGACTTAAAATACTGTTTATCTTATATTCTTTGGAATTTGATATGGCATTTTATTTTTAAAACCAAGGAAAACATATCTGCGCACTTTTGCACAAAAAGTAATATTTTATTTCACAGAAACCATTTGTGTTAAATGGTGTCTTTCTAATCTCTTACTATGTGCATGTCTTCGTGCATGAAGTTCTACCATGAATATAACACATATACTTAGAATATAACACACATTCTTAGAATATCAATAGATTTATTGAATTAAGAGATAGTTGATTGTAGTTGAACTTTCCTAGAATCCTTTGAAAACATTCATCCTTTTCAAAGACTGTTTTATCTCAAATTATAGTAAACCACCACTTGTATGTCAGTTTATCATACTGTGATTTGTATTTTGCTATACCATCATTTTTCAAATACCAGTATAGTCATTTCTTATATGCATATTTTATTTAGCAGAGCTTCTAGAATAAAGCAATCCGGAGTTGGAGGGAAAAGAAAGAGCAAATGATCATCTTCTGAAAAATAGCCAGTGAACAGATTGCAATAGACTGCTGTTCAATATGGTACTAGAAAATGAACCGCTGAGATATAGGAAGGCACTCAAAACACACAGTGACCATTACAACAAACTTTAACATACTTATAATCATGAAGATGGTACTGAACTAGGAAATATTTTATTCTGTTGTATATAAGGCCACTATGAGGCAAAGTTAGCTCAATTCCAACTAACAACAAGATAGCAAAGAGTATGGGTTTTGGAGGTAGGCAAATTTGGGTTCAAATTCTCACACAAGACATTGATTTGATGTCCCTGCCACCAAGTTGATTTCAATTTATTGCAACTTTCCACTGGGTTTCCAAGGCAATCTTCTGCCAGAGAAATTGAGAAATAAAATGCGTATTTCACAGGGTTACTGCATTCCTCAGAGACAATATATGTAAAATGTCTGGATATTTCAAGTTGCTCTTGTTTTCAGGTGTTGTAGAATTAACTCCGGCTCACAGTGACCTTATATACAACAGATAAAAATTTTGCCTAATCTTGACCCTATCCTCATGTTCTCTGCTGTGTTTATATTAATTGTTGAAGTCTCTGTCAATCCATAGATTGCATATCAATATCAAGAAAACAAAGATTCTTACCAAGGGATCTATAGGCAACAAACATTATGATAGATAGAGAAAAGATTGAAACTGTCAACATTTCATCTTAATTCGATCCACAGTCAACAAAATTGGTACCACAGTTAGGAAATCAGGAGACATATGACATTGGTAAATTCTGCAGTTAGGCACCTCTCCAAATTACTAAGGAGTAAAGATGTCAGTTTGAAGACTAAGGTGTATCTGATTCAGGTGATAGTCTTTATTTTTTTTCTTTTTTTT
>NW_006399845.1:1955540-1960276 GCF_000299155.1 Elephantulus edwardii | reverse complement strand
TTTTATGAGCTAAAAAGCTTAGCCTTTTTATTGCATGAAACTTAAATTGGCCAAGGTAGCTGTTGTGGAGGAGACATTGGAGGGGTTGAGGGAGTGGAGAAGTGTCCCTCCACCAGCTCACCGCTTCTTGCATAATTTCTGGCATCTTCCTGCCTGCAATGCCAGCTTTTTCATCATCCTGAAGAGGAGAGGGAGGCAGGGGCGAATCACACACTCATCGTCATGCTTAGAGAGTAATTGTTATTTGGGAACGAGTGGAGGAAATTCCCTCCTTGCTTGCCTTCATCTTCAGGAGTACTCGGAGGATTGCTAATGCCCCTTACGTTGTAGGGAGAATTTTTTGGAAGTCCATCTTATTGCCTGACCCTAACGATCTGTTCATGGGTTGAGGTTCCATGCCATCCATGCCTGTTATTGGGCTGTCAGAGCCAGGACCCATTGGGAAGTTGGACCAGCTGCCTCCAGGCAGCACCAGATTAATTAATGTGTAGATGTCACTGGAATTTGTTTGAATTTTCAGGACTAAGCATGCTGGGTGTTCCTGAAGAGCCACCACCACCAGGGAGGCCCATATAGGTACCAGGTGAGGACGATGAGTATGGAATGGAGTTAGTACTATTAGGATTGGGTCAGGGTCAGACAGCTCCTGGGCCCATGTTAACCCTGGGCATAGTGGGGCTAAGGGAATTGGGTGGTGGTCTCATGCCACTTCCTTTATGCCCATGGCCAGGACCCATGGGTCACATTCCTCAATGAGGGTTCATTTTCTGCATTGATCCTCCCATGTCGGGATGCCCTTGTTATCGGGTGGGATCCATGGAATTGGGCAGCAATGGCTGTGTCCCAGGAATTCCTCCTGCTTTGCAGCTAAGATCTGAACAATGGACAAGAATGACAGATGAATTGCTGCCTTTGAGCTGTAGTGTTGGAGAAATGTACTAAAGATCCCATGAATTGCCAAAAAAAACCCCAAATATGCCTTGGACAAAGTGCAGCCAGGGTGTTTTTTTGAGTCATAGATGATAAAGTTTCACCTCACAAACTTTGAGCATGTAGGAGGGACTATCCTTGGGAGAGGGACATGATGTTAAATATGTTGAGGGTCGGTGAAGGAGAGAAAGACCCTCTAAAGAGGGAGTCTTTTACCAGGGAAATACTCCTAAGGGAGGGGGAGGAGGAAGTCCTAGTCCTACAAATAACTGCAGGAGCTGAGGACAGCTGTAATTCTGCAAGGTCTCAGGCTTTTTATCAGACTGAGCAGAGAAACAGTCCACCATATATGTAAAATGGAAAATGTGTCTGAAAAATGGAAACACGACCTCCTTGCCCTTCCAGAGCTGTAAAACCTCTAACATCTTGTATAATTTTCCTGCCATATATTGGGACCCACATATAAAAGAGTTCACTGACTATTCCTATGTCTGTATCCCTATAAAAGGCCTCAAACAAAGCAATTTGGGGAGACCAGACATTTTGGAATTGTATCTAACTGAGGCTACCACCATTGTAGCAACAAACTTCCTCTTACTAAAGAGGTATTCATGGTGATTTACCCCTGAAGTGTCTACCCTGGGTCTCATCTTCTGGAAACACTTCATTAAGGTGGATTGACACAGTGACTGTCTCAATGGGCTCTAGTGTATCAGAAGTGTTGTACAGATAGGGTAGGGTTCAAATCTATTGTTTATATGGTCGCTATGTGATGTACTCAACTAGATGGCACCTAACAACAACAGTAACAAATATGTCAGTCCATGTTCCTCTAATATTCATTCATAGGAGTTTCTTGACCTTCTAGGCATTAGTGAGATGAGATAGAGTAACTTCAGCCACTTTGAATCAGATAATCAGATGTATACCATGCTGGGAATGAAAAACAGAAGAACAGTGTTATGTTAATAGTAAAAAAGTCGACTTCAACTTTAATTCGGAAATACAGTATTTAGTGATAGGATCTTATCTATATACATACAAGGAAGACTGGTAAGAAGACTATTATTCATATATATTTTCCTACATCCAGAGCCATAGAAGAATGAAAATTTTTACCAAATCTTGCAATCTGAAATTTACCAAACATGCAATCAAGATGCATTAATCAAAAGTGGTGATTACAATGCAAAAGTTGTAAACAATAAAGAAGCAATAGTACTTGGAAAATATGGGCCTGATGACAGAAATTTGACTGTAAATGAAAAGATCAGATTTTTTTATTTTCAATGATTTATTCACTGCAAATACCTCTTTTAAAAACACAAATGGCATATAAAAAACAAAACAAACAACAACAAAAAAAAAAACAAACAAACCACAAATGGCAACTAGAACCTACCTGATGGGCTGCATAGGAGACAAATTGGCAATGTTTGTGGAAGGAATTGTTGAAGAAGTGAACATACAAAGTCAAAACTAGACTGGGACAGACTGTGGATCAGACCATCAATTACTCACATGCAAGTTTAAACTGAGGCTGAATAAAATGAAAACAAGCCCATGACAATTAAAATATAGTCTTGAATCTATCCCACCAGAATTTTTAAATCTTCTTTAAAATTTTTTAAATTTTTTCTTAAAATCATTTTAAGAATAGGTTTGAAATATTGAATGATCGAGGGCCGTATGAATTGTAGGGTAATGTTAAGGATATCATCCATGAAGAGAGCAAAAGGTCATTAAAAAGACAGTGCAGAAAGAAAAAAAGTCAAAATTGATGTCAGAAAAGACTTAAAATTGCACTAGAAACTTAAGAAGCCAAAACCAAGAGAAAACATCCTAATATAAGAGAGCTTAATAGAAGGTTTTAAGGGCAGCTCAAGAAGACAAAATGAAATATTACAATGAAATGTGCAGAAAGTTGGAATTGGATAATAATACGGGAAGAATTTACTCTGCATTTCTCAAGCTGAGAGAATGGAAGAACACTTTCAACCTTGAGACTACGATATTGATAGATGCTATGGGCAATATACTAAATCACTCAGAAACCAAGATGGAAGGAATACATCGTCACTGCACCAAAAAGAACTAATACTGAAAAATTTCAGAAAATACCATAGGAGCAGAAGTTAATGGTAAGGAAAGAGGAAGTTGAAGCAAAAAGTCCCTGAAATGAATGGGATATCAAATGACTTGTTTCAATTAACAAATGCAGCCCTGGATGTGCTCACCAGACTATGTCAGGAAATTTAGAGGACAATTGTCTGTCTGGTGGATTGGAAGAGGTCCATATTTGTTCTCATTTCCAAGAAAGGAGTTCCAAAAGAATGTAGAAACCATTAAATAAGATCATTAAAATCACAGGAAAACAATATACTGCTGAAGATCATTCAAAAAATGGTTACATAGATAGGGAAATGCCAAAAGTTCAAGCAGGATTTAGAAGAAGCTCTGGCATCAGGTATATTATTGACAGTATCAGGTAGAACCTGGATGAAAGTAAAGGATATCATAAGAAAATCTAGCTATGCTTTATTGACTATGCAAATGCATTTGACTGTGTGAATCAGAACAAGTTACGGCTAACACTGAGAAACATGGAAATTCCAGAGTACTTAATTGTGCTCATGAGAAATCTATACCTAGACTAGGAGGCTGTTGTGCAAATAGAACAAGAGAATACGAAATAGTTTAAAATTGAGAAGGGAGTGTGTCAGGGTTGCAGTCTCTCTCCATACCTTATTTTTTAATTAAAAAAAATATTTTACCTTGTTTACTTACAAAATTCATATACATTGTTAGACACACTGGATCTTTCCACTTTCCTTTACCCACCTCTCCCCTCACCCATCAAAATGTGCAACCTTATGATAAATTCCACGCCCCTGCCCCACCCATTCTCGCCCCTCTGGGTTGTACAATAATGATCTTATATAGTATTTATCCTTATGGGACTGAGCTAGTTCACTTAGCATAATGCTTTCCAGTCCCTTCAGCAAGGTAATAATTTTGTAAAATCATTGTTCCTGTCAGCTGCATAGTATTCCACTGTGTGAATGTACCACAGTTTCTCAGTTCATTCAATTGTGATTGATCATTTGGTCTGTTTCCATATTCTTACTATGGCAAATAATGCTATTATGAACATTGGCATACGAATTTGTTTGTGCCTCAGTTTTCATTTTCTTAGAGTATATTCCAAGCAGTAGAATAGCTGTGTAATATGGAATTTCTATGTTTATCTTCTTGAGGAAATGCCATATTGCCTTCCAGAGTGGTTGTACCATTTTACAATCCCACCAACAATGTATAAGAGTATCTATCTCTCCACATCCTCTCCAACATTTATTACTTGCTGGCCTGCTATACTTTGCCACTCCTACTGGGGTAAGATGGTATCTCACTCTGGTATTGATTTGTAGCTCTCTTGTTTTTGTTGCTGATTACCTTTGAGTCGAGCACAATTCATAGAGATCCTACAAACAAAAGACCTGAAACCCCTCTACAACCACTGATGTTTGTCAAAGTTCATAGAGTTTCTGGAAGCATGTTCTTTAGAAAGTGTATGTCACTCTTATTGCTAGTGATTTTGGGTATGTCTTCATGTGTCTGTTGGCCATTTGAATGTCCTCATCTGTGAAAAGTTTTTCCATGTCTCTTGCCCATTTTGTAATTGGATTATCAGTCTTTTTCTTCTAGAGGCTCAGGAATATTCTGTAACTTTCGTTATGAGACCCTGAGATCGTATTACCAAATATTTGTTCCCAGTCAAAAAGGTGTTTTTTTTTTCCAGTCAAAAA
>NW_006399845.1:1945927-1947576 GCF_000299155.1 Elephantulus edwardii | reverse complement strand
GAGGGACATCAAGCTTGGGAGGGTGGAGGGACAGCGCAGGAGAAGAAGACTCTCTATGACATGGATTGATTCAGTGACTGGGGTAATGGGAGTAGGAATGGTGGAGACAATGAGATTGGCACACGGAAGAGCAAGGTTTAAGGCTATTGTATATAGTGTTGCTATGGGTTGCAGGCGACTTGACAGCACATAAAAACAACTGGAGTGATAGGTAACATCATGATAGATAAAGTTTGAAACTTTCAACAAGTTCATATAATTTGAATCCACATTTCAAATATTTGGTATGAGCAGTGAGGAAATCAGGAGAAATATTATACCAGTAAAGTCTGCAGAATTAACTTGATACTCTTGAATATTTTTCAAATCTATTGTAATTTGTTAGGAATATTATATAAAGGAAATAAAGCCCCAATAATTGATGGAATACCAATTGATGTATTTCAATAAATAGATGCTGACCTAGGTGTGCTCAAAAGGTTGTGTCAAGAAATCTGGAGGACAACTACCTAGCCAACTGAGTGGAAGAGATCCATATTTATTCCCATTAAAAAAAAATAAAATCTGACCCAACAGAGTGTAAAAATTATCAGTGTCACTAATACCACATACTAACAAAATACTGTTGAAGATTTTCCAGAAATGACTGGTACAGTACATTGACAGAGAACTACCAGAAAGACAATCTGGATTTAGAAGAGGTCTTGGCAATAGAAACATTATTGTCAATGTCAGACCCAGAAGAACATCTCTATTTATTTCATTGACTATACAAAAGCATTTTACTGTGTGGATCACAACAAATTATGGCTAACCTTGAGGACAATGGGACTTTCAGAACATTTGATTGTGCTTATCCAAAACTTATACTTAGACCAAGAAACAGTCCTCAATACAGACCTTTTCCATATGTATGCAAAACAGATCATTCAGGAAGCAGGGCTTTATGAGGAGGAATGTGGCATCAAGATTGGAGGAAGACTCATCAACAACCCACAATATGTAGATGACAAAATCTTGCATGCTGAAGCTGAAGAAGACCTGAAGCACTTGGTGCAGAAGGACAAGGACTGTAGTCTTCAGTATGGATTGAAGCTTAACATCAGGAAGACAGATGGAGTAAATAATGTATACTGAATTGAAAAACAGATGAGGGAAAAAACTGTTTATGAGGTAAATATGATTCGGTGTTATTGTCATGACAAGCGTCCAGAATGAAAGCTGCATAGTGGAGTGGACAAGAAGGATGGCTGGTGGAATTGTATAAAATTTTTTTTAACTTTCAAAGAGAAAAGTGAACTAAGTGTGGCAAGGAGGAAAGTATGCAACAATGAATGAATGGAAACTCAGAGTCTCTAAATTTTCATTAAAATAAATAAAACAAACAAACAATAAAACATAAGATTAGATTCTCACCACTGGGCCAATTGGTAGCACCATTATAGATGGAGGAGATATTGATGTACTTGACCCCACAATCAACATTCTTAACACCAGCACTCAGGAAATACAGAGGCGAATTGCATTGGTAAAAAAATGTGCTGTCAGAGACCTCTTCAGAGTGCTGACTAGGTGCACCTAATTCAGGCCATAGTCTACAATTACTTATACTTCAGAGAGCTGGATGATAACTAAGGTTTGAATTTAGG
>NW_006399845.1:1944952-1945661 GCF_000299155.1 Elephantulus edwardii | reverse complement strand
AACAAGACAAAGCTTTGGTCTGTTATGGACAGGGTCACTCTGAGACAAGGTCAACTATACAACAAACAACAGTAACAATAATAAACATAAAATGGTTTCAGAGACCAAATGTGAAAATATTTACTATGCATACAACATTTTGCACAATGTAAAATGCTTATAATTACTTTTATTTCATTATTGGAGGACATGTTCTAGATTTTTAAAAAAAGAGTTATTTTGGTAGTTTTGATGATGCAGTGGTTAAATAAATGGCTGTTAACCTAAAAGTTCAGGATACAAACACAAAAGTTTCTAATGGGAGAAATACATAGTAGTCTGCTTTTGTAAAAATTATAGCCTTGGAAACTCTATAGAAAAGTTCTACTTTGTCCTATGGGGCTGCTATGAGTTAGAATCAACAGAAATGCAAAGGATTTATAAGAAGTCATAGTTAAGCCTATGGAAGTTACCTTACTTTGTACTAATAAATAAAAGAAGAAGTAAAAACTTGACTGGCTGTGTTGAAGAAAAATCCTACATCAACCTTATTTCAATGTTGAAAGCAAAGAAAATCACCCAATCTTAAGTGTTGTGTCTGGTTAAGCAGGAAATAACTTTAATTAATAGCTACGGTACTGAGGAGGACCTCATGCACTTGCTGTGAAGGGTCAAGGACTGCAGCCTTCAGTATGGACTAAGGCTCAATGTCAAGAAGACAAAGATTCTC
>NW_006399845.1:1941944-1944165 GCF_000299155.1 Elephantulus edwardii | reverse complement strand
TTTGTTCTTAGAATATATCTTAAAGTTAACTCTGTTGAATATTTCATGGCCTTAGACTTACCATCAAATCACTCTTCCCAGTTAATTTGTAAAACTAGAAAAGGAAGAGATGACTCTCATAGGCAAAATATCTGAAGCTACGTTTTCCTATTGTGGAAATATCACCACACAGAAATATGAATAATTAAAGAATATTTATTACACCATCATTAGCCATGATAACATTCATTAGTCAAGCCTGATATTCACTGCACAGTTCTCAGTGAGCACTTGTTCCATCAGAATCGTACTATGAAGTAGTGAATAAGTGTTCACACCAACTTGTTCTTGTCTAATTATTTTCCTAATCAGTACTGATCATAATTGCTTACAATGAGTGCTGTGCAAGTGGTTCTCAACACAGCTGGCCCTTAAAGACAAACCTTTAACCCTAAAAGCATTGCATTCTTGGATCCACATATCTGGGTGTGTAAGGTTTGCCATTCAACATGTCTTTCCCAGCCAATGATTAACTATTTATTTTTTTGCTGAAGTATTTATTATATTAAGGAAAGAGTTTAGGATAAGAGACAAGCCCAATCATACTAGAGGTTTATATAAGCTCATAGGATCTCAGTGCTACCTTTCTTTTATCCTGGGGCAACTGACTGCCTTCAACAGGTTTGCAATGCTCACCAGTCTGTGCAAAACAGGCCTGTATACCTAGTTACATGAGTCATTCCTCTGACAAGTCTAAGTCTCTGGGAGAACTTCCAGAAAACCAACGAACCCAAAGGACAAAGAGGAGCTAGGGAACTGAATAAATGAGGAGCCATTGATGTTGGAAATCATAGACTTTTAAAGTACATCAAGAATTTGGGACAACATTGACTCAACATTTCTTATAAGTGGTCTGCTACTAATCTTAACAGAACAAATTTTAAAATAGCATGAATATATATAATTATTTCTAAGGAAGTAAATTGAGATGCATATGATATAGGGTCCTTACTTAATAAAAGCCACAAACCATCTTAAACTATTTATAAAATATATTTCCTAAAGAAAATAGAGTCTAATAGTGATAATTGATAGAATAACCCTGCTATTCTTGAATGACATAGACAAGAGTCCAGTATGCAAAGCAAGATACTAACATCCATTTTAAAAGAACTATCTACATAGTTGGTATATTGCTAGGAGGTTCTGTTCCTTGGAGAAAGACATGATGCTATGAGAGGTAGAGGGTCTTCACCCAGGCATATTGACACAGTGACTACTGTAATGGGCTCTTGTGAGTCAAGAAGTGTAAGGATGGCACAGGATAAAACAAGGTTCAGATCTTCTATTCATAACATCGCTGTGAGTCATACCTGACAGCACATAACAATAAACAACAAAAATGTAGTAAGCTTATGTTGTTGTAGTTAGGTGTCGTTGAGTTGTAGATGACTCATACCGACCCTATGAATGAAAAGTCTGAGCACTGTTCGTACATAGAGTTTCCAGAGGCAAGCCATTTCGGAAGTGGATGAAGCTCCTGCTTCCAGTCTTCTTTTAGTCGGGAAGCTCCAGCAAACACTGTCCACCATGGGTAACCATTGCCACGTTTGGCCATCAGTGTCCCAGTGTTCAGCATCACAGCAACCACAAGTTACCTCTGGACAGCAATGCACAAACCAGTGCTATACCACCTAGAAGAATGTTTGACAGGAAAACAATTTGAACCTGCCAAGGGCCCTTTTGGGTTTAAAGCTCCCTCCTGCCTTAAACCCTAGGCCAAGCCTGGCCTGCCTGCCTCCTGGAGGCAGAGTAGTCCTTCACATCCAAAAAGCACTCGACTCCAAAATCTGCCACAAAACCTGTGCACACAACACCATGCTCTCTCTGGCAACCAGGTCACAGCAACCCTGGGCAGAGCAGTAAGCTTATAGGTCTAGCCAAAATATGACTTTGATTTCATTCCAGGCAGATTGACACAGTGACTACTGTAATGGGCTCTTGTGAGTCAAGAAGTGTAAGGATGGCACAGGATAGAACAAGGTTCAGATCTTCTATTCATAACATCGCTGTGAGTCATACTTGACAGCACATAACAATAAACTCTGAAGATGTCATGGAATGTAGAGAAGCCAAAGCACAAGGAAGAATTGAAGATACTAAAGAGCTGAACAGAAGATTCCAAAGGCAGCACGGAATGACAAAACAAAATATTACAATGAAATATGTGAGGAGCTAGAGT
>NW_006399845.1:1934091-1940374 GCF_000299155.1 Elephantulus edwardii | reverse complement strand
ACAGTGCAGGAGGGGAAGACCCTCTATGAGGTGGATTGATTCAGTGACTGGGGTAATTGGGATGGTTGTGTCAGAGCCAATGCGATTGGCACAGGATAGAGCAGGCTTTAGGGCTGTTGTACATAGGGTCGCTATGCGTCGCAAATGACTCGACAACACATAACAACAAAAACAAAATAAAGTTCTGTTTAATAACTGGAAATAGCAGTTGCTTAAATCTTTTTTTAAGCTTTCTTTTGATAGCTAGAAAGAAGCTTAAGATCAGAAAAAACAAAATAAACAGAATCATTAACAATAACCTACAATGAAAGAAGGCTATGTATGTTCCATTTTTCTTCACAAATGCTTGATTATTTTGTAAGAGCTTTATAAACATTTGCTGAATGTATAAACGAATGATTTTAATATGGCGCTAAACTAGTTAACCATACATCAGTCTGGAGACTAAGGTGGCCTGATCCAGATCGTAGTCTTTACAATTCCTTGCTATGCATCAGAGAGCTGAACAATGACTAGGGATGATGGAAAGAGAATTGATGCCTTTTAGCTGTGGTGCTAGAGCAGAGTATTGAATGTACCATGAATTGCCAAAAGAACAAACAGGTTTGTCTTAGAGAGGATAAAGCCCTCCTGCTCCTTGGAGGAAAGGTTTCTGAGGCTTCATCTGACATACTTTGGGCATGTTGTAAGGAGGGACTGGTCCTTAGAGAGGGACATCATGTTTGGAAGAGTGGAGGGATAGATAAAGAGAGGGAGACTTTTGATGAGTTGGATTGATACAGTGACTGAGGTAATAAGGGTAAGTGTATTGGAGACAGTAAACGTGGCACAGAATAGAGCAGGTTTTAAGGCTGTTGTACATAGGGTCCCTATGAGTTGTAAATAACTCAATGGCACGTAAGAACAAGCTAGCCAGAACTAAAGGTCAACATTTGGAATGATCATCTAAGAGCTCATGAAAGAGAACCTCTTTTTCATTACTTTATTTAATCATAGTGCTTTAACCAACTATAAGTTATGCAAAACAATTACCAGGACTCAGAAAATATTGTAGGCACAGTAGTACTAAATTTGGAGGGGAAAAAAAACAACAACAACAAAAACCAATGTGTATCCGTGGGAATATTAACTTCTCTTTTAACCCTTCTTTCAAAAACCCAATTTAAAGTAATATCTGATTTTCAAAAACTCAATATCATGCTTTGATACTTTGCACAGTGATCTGTAATATAAACACTTTTTGATAAAAATTTGACCATTGTTTTAAGGATATATATAAGAATATAGTTTAGGAGAAAGTAATTTATGTTTTATTTATTTAAAAAAATGTAATATTAGCCCAACTACTCCTCCAGTGTAAGTAAATATTTGTTGGATAATCTTTTATTAGAGCAAGTTCAAACTCTATAATTAAATTTAATAAATAGTCATTATGATCTATAGTGTTTATCCATGATTAATAATATTCTGCTCATACATTAATATGCAAATAATATTTTAAAAGTACTTTTTCCTGTGTGAAATGTTTATGAGCAGCAAAAATAATTATTCATTATCAAGTAGACTTGAGCAGATAAATAATATTAAAATTATTTTTCTCAAAGCTATTCCACACCTTCACGATCACCATAACCTTAGCAATTAAGTAATTCTAAAATATTATTGTGCATACAATTTTCTAAGGGAGTTGCTTAAGTAAGATTCTAGACTTTATCCAGATTACTGTGATTGATAATTTCAAGGGTAATAGAGATCAGAAAATTCTGTTACAAATAATTACTCCAGTACGTTGTTGTTGTTGTTTGGTGCCGTAGAGTCGTAGACGACTCATAGCGACCCTATGAACGAACAGCCTGAGCCGCTCCTGCTTCCAGGCTTGTTTTAGTCGGGAAGCTCCAGCCAACACTGGCCACCGTGGGTACCCATTACAGCGACTGGCGTATCACTGTCACAGTCTTCAGCATCAGACTAGTTACCTCTGTACTGCAACGCACAGATCAGTGCTATACCACCTAGAAGAATGTTTGACAGGAAAACAATTTGAACCTAGCCGAGGGCCACAGATGAAAATCACCCACCTTTGGCTTGGTAGCATAACTTTCTTTCCACTAGGCCAACAGAGCTCTCTCTTTGTTGTTTTCGTTGTTATTGTTGTTTGGTGCCGTTGAGTCGTAGACGACTCATAGAGACCCTATGAATGAACAGCCTGAGTGCTGTTAGTACATAGAGTCTCCAATATATTCTACTGTATTATTATAAGGCCCAGATGTTGATTTATTCTTGAACTGCCTAGTAATTGTAGTCATAATTTTGGAAGGCACCCAAGTCCAAAGTACTCCAAAATTACAGTTAGAAAAGTACAGAGAAAATTTGTATAGGACTTATGTGAAGGGGGTGTGAAAAAGATAACTTGGAGTGATTATTTTTTTCCTTTCTGAGGAACATAATACAAAACTTCAAAAAGAATGAAAAGTGTTTAAACATTCAAACAAGAGATATTTAATCTATTTTTATTTCCACTAGTTTCATTTGGGACTGAATAATGGTATTCTGAGCTTCTGAAGATTACAAAAGAAGGAAAGAGGGTATCAAATAAGTAACTGGTGCTATATAGTCTATAAAGTATAACACAGTAGTTGTAAATATTAGGATTATAAGAAACAGTTTTAACAAAATGAAGAAATTTATTAATTAATAAATAATTAATAGCAGAGTGAAAAAATATATATTTATAGACATTGACATTTCCTATTCAATGGAATTTTTACAGTAACACATTTCTGGGGTACAAATGTTCCCCAAATGTTTACCAAATGGTGAGCTGTTTCAGTTGAAAATAGTGTTATTGAAAGTTTTAGCCCAGATTCTTCTCATAGCAACTGATAGAAATCCCAAATCAAAGTAGCTCTGCATAACTGCGAAAGAGAGAGAAAAACATAGAGACTTATCAAAGTAGAATGCACAGAACTATATTTTATAACTAGTATTATGATTCCAAAAATACAAAAGATTTTTTCCCAAGGTTTAGGTGCTTTTTATCTTTCTGCTCATTGTGAAAAGATGACTGCCAACAGATCTAACTCAAATGCATCCTCTCCTACTCATAATTGTTATCAGGAGAACGAAAAGAAAGTTCTTTCATCTGAATATTGCAAATAAAAGTTCCCAACTAAGCTCTTAGTAAAATATGATGATATGACCATCATTGAACCAATCTGTGGTTCACTGAAATACACTTATCCCTACACCTGGAGCATGAGTTAACACACCAAAGAAATATAGAAGGCAAATGGAGGAATGGCAGTTTCTACAGAAAAATTAAGGTATTTTTATCAACAGGTAAAATCTATAAATGATTACTGTGTTGTTATTAGATGCCAACAAGTTGAGTATAACTCATAGTGACTCCATGAATAGCAAATTGAAACTTATCTGATTAGGTGCTGTTTTTACCATCTCTGATATACTCAAGTTCATTATTACAGTTACTATGTGAATCCTATTGATGGCCTTCCTCTTTCTGTATTTCCCTGCATGTTGTTCCCTTGCAAGGATTTGATTCTCATAACATAGCGGCATTTAGTAGCTCTATTGATAAACTAAGGAAAATTGAATTAAAGGAAAAATTACTGTGAGTGCAAGTATGTATATTTACTGTGACATAACTGGGCCAAAAGCATGTGTAACTATCTTTGTAGTTTAAAAAAATACCCAAAGAGAAGAATTGTGCAATTTTAAGCTCAGAAAAATCTGTTTTTGACACTTCACATCTACAAGGAAGCAGACTTGTTGGACAAAGAAAGACATTAAAGATCATTAGTTCTAATAAGGAATAACGAAAAAGAATCAGTTGAAAGAAAACAATACCCTTTACAATGGCCAACCACAAATTGAAATACTTAGGAATAAACCTAATTAGGAATACAACTCACCTTTACAAAGAAAACTACAAAATACTTCTGTGAGACATAAAAGATATAAAAAAATGGAAAAAAAGTTCCCTGTTCATAGACAGGAAGACTCAGTATAGGAAAAATAACAAATTTCACCAAAAAGCAATCTACATATAAAACACAATCCCAATACAGATACCAAACTCATTTTTCAATGAGATAGAAAAGGTAATTGGCAAGTTTATTTGGAGAGGAAAGAAAACTCGAATACATAAAGCACTTCTGAAAAAGAGGAATGAAGTAGGAGACAAACCTTCCCTAATCTCAAAGCCTACTACAAAAGTAATAACAAAAACAGTATGGTACTGGTAAAATGAAAGGCACAAAAACCAACAGAATCAAGAACATATAAATTATCCATCTATCTATAGTCAACTGACATTTGACAAGGAAACAAAATCTAGAAAATGGAGAAACAACCCACTCTTCAATAAATGTTGTAGGCAAAACTGTACTACTTAAATGCAGAAAACTGAAACAGGATGCACACCTTTCACCATACACAAAAATCAACTCAAGGTGGATCAGAAAACATTGTAAAACCCCAAAACAAAAAGATTGTGGGACCAAGCTTAGAAGGACTAGCTCATGGTATAAAAGAGCTGAAAAACACAGCCAGAAATACATAACCAGGAGAGGATAAAATTGTTGAAATTAAGATATTAGTGAAAGATTAGAGAGAACATCAATTTTCATTCATTCATTGTTGTACATTTTCCTCCCTTCCCAACCCTCCACCCAATTTGTTTTTCTCTTTAAAAGGAAAAAGTAAAATTATTTCATTGTTATACAATCCCTTCCCCCTCCAGTCCACTTTACAATGCAGCTCTTATTCTAGACTCTTGTCATGCAAATAATACCAAATCATATCTCTTTTAAAGAGTTCTCTCCATCTGTTTTCAATGCAGTATACATTATTTATCCCCTTTTTTCTCCCCAACCCCAATGCCAGTCTCATTTTACAACAATGACACTTAGCAGTATTTACCCTTTTGTGACTGAGATATTTCACTCAGCATAATGTCCTCCAGGGTCACCAATTTGTATACTATTTCATGAGTTCCTTGCTTTTCAGTGCTGTATAATATTCCATTGTGAGAGTATACCACAGCTTCCCTATCAGTTCATTTGTTGATGGACATTTGTGTTGTTTCCAACTCTTTGCTACTGTGAACAATGCAACAATAAACATGGGTGTGCATACATCTACTTTGGTAGCAGTTCTAGTTTCTTTAGGGTATATTTCCAGAAGTGGAATTGCTGGATCAAATGGTATTTTTATTTCCAACTCTTTGAGAAAGTGCCATACTGTCATCCATAGTGGTTGCACCATTTTACATTTCCACCAACAGTGAATAAGGGTTCCAGTTTCTCTACAACCTTGCCAACATTTGTTGTTTGCTGCTTTGTTGAATTTTGCTCTTCTTACTGGTGTGAGATGATATCTCATAGTAGTTTCGTTTTGCATCTCCCTTAGAGCTAGGGATTTTGAACACTTCTTCATGTGCTTGCTGTCCATCTGAATGTCCTCTTTGATGAAGTGTCTGTTCATATCCTGTGCCCATTTTGCAATTGGGTTGTTTACCTTTATCTTGTTGTAGTGTTGGAGTATTCCATAAAATTTTAGATATAAGTCCCTTATCAGACATGTCATTACCAAATATTCTTTCCGAGTCTGTAGCTTTCCTTTTTACCCCGCAGAAGAAGTTTTTGGATGTGCATAAGGATTTGGTTCTTGGAAGGTCCCATTCATCTATTTTGTCCTCTCCTTATTCTATGTTTTCAGGGTGCTTGGAAGACTGTTCATGTTCTGGATTAGGGCTTCTGAAATTCTTCCAAGCTTTTCTCTAATAAAGTTTATAGTCTTTGGTTTTAGTCCTGGGTCCTTGATCCATGTTGAGTTGTTTTTTGTGTATGGTGTGAGTTGTGAGTCTTACTTGAGTTTTCTGTAGATGGTTTTCCAATTTTGCCAACACCATTTGTTATAAATGCTGTCATTTGCCCTCTTAATTGATTTCATCTCCTAGTCAAAAATCGGTAGACCATAGGTAGATGGGCCGATCTCTGGATTCTCAATTCTATTCATTGAACTATGTTTCTGTCATTCTACCAGTATCACTTTGTCTTGACGACCACGACAGTGTAGTAGGATTTGGAATCAGGGAGTGAGATGCTTCCTACCTTAATTCTCTTTTTAAGGAGTGCTTTACTTATTTAGGGTCTCTTTACATTTCAAATGAAATTGGAGATTATCAATTCCATTTAGTTAAAAAATGGAATTGGTATTTATATTGGAATTGCATTGAACATGTAAATTGCCCTTGGTAGTA
>NW_006399845.1:1931111-1932437 GCF_000299155.1 Elephantulus edwardii | reverse complement strand
TTTGAGTGTTTGATATATGGTTTCTGCTGAGAAATTAACACTTACTTTTCTTTCCTCTCCCTTATGGGTTACTCTTTGTTTCTTCCTACTTGCTATCAGGATTCTTTCTTTATCTTTGGTTCTGGCAAATTGGACTATGATATACGTTGGTGTTTTCATTTGAGGTCTATTCTATCTGGTGTTTGCTCAGCTTCTTGAATATATATTCTCTCATTCTTCATTATGCCTGGAAAATTTTGCTCTGGTAATTCTTCCACAACTTTTCCGGCACTTTTACTTGCTTCTTCCTTTTCTGGGATTCCAGTGATGCGCGTGTTATTTCTCTTGATGGTGTCACACATTATTCTTAGGTTTTCTTCTTTTTCCTTCCTTTTTGTTCTAGCAGATCAGTGGTGACAATTATATCATCTATTTCACTGGTTCTGTGTTCTATCTCTTCAACTTTGTTCAGGTGTCCCTCCATCATGTTGACAGCATATGAAACATTGGATCTCATATTTTAGATAGTGGTTTCTTGGTTTTCCAGGACCTCTAATGCTTTGCTTGTTTTATCTCCATTGTTTTTAATTTTTTTAAGTTCCTCTTGGTTTTTGCTTGCAGTGTCCTGTAATTCTTCAAGTTTGTATTTCACATATTTAAAGAGTCAATCATTGTTCTTTTAAATTCTGTGTCAGAAAGTTCCATCAAACTTTCTGGTTAGGAAATCCACTGATACTGTGTCACTTTTTGGAGGAGACATCCTGCTTTGGGCTTGTGTAGAGTGTAAGTTAGCCTCCTTCTTACATATCATTGCTGTGGTAGTTTTTCATGTCTTAGGTGATAGCAGGTTCTTCATCTGAAGTCACTGATCCAGAAAAAGGTGGGTTAGACTCCGTGCTTGTGTTTCTTTCTTAAGACCCAAGGGAAGATTTGCTTCAGTTTGGGTGAGAAAAGGCCTGTGAAAGCAGCCTCTTCTTTCAGACAATTGTTTGCGGCTAGACCAGTCTAAGGTGCTCAGGGCTAAAGGCAGTTAATTGACTGGATGTGAGGAGATGCAAGGTGGAGGGTCAAGATACATGCAGAGCAGGGACACACAAAGATGCATTCAGGGCAGACATACACAGATGCACACAGAGATGGTGTGAACGAGGACCTGAGTGGAAAACCAGGAAGTCTTAAATTTTCTGACAAGAACTGGCTCTGCCATGTCACTTGTGCTCCAGCTATCTCACCCCCTCTTGATTGAGCTTAATGAGTCCTATGTGGTCCAGTAAATAGCAGTGATCCCCACTAAGTCCATCACTCACATTCCAGCTGTCCTGCTCACTCCTGGTGGGTTGGTTCCAA
>NW_006399845.1:1929018-1930040 GCF_000299155.1 Elephantulus edwardii | reverse complement strand
AGTCTTAAATTTTCTGACAAGAACTGGCTCTGCCATGTCACTTGTGCTCCAGCTATCTCACCCCCTCTTGATTGAGCTTAATGAGTCCTATGTGGTCCAGTAAATAGCAGTGATCCCCACTAAGTCCATCACTCACATTCCAGCTGTCCTGCTCACTCCTGGTGGGTTGGTTCCAAAAGGTTGGAGGTCGCAGCAGGTTGGTGGTCCAAGTAATTCATTCACTCAAATTCCAGTTGTCTGGCTCGCTTTCTGTGGCTTACTACCCATGGCTTGTTTCTCGTGACTCAATCCCTGTGGCTAACTCCCAGTCTGGCTCTGCTCCAAATGGAACCTTTTAATAATTAAACATAACAGGCCTTCAAATACCCTACATCCAGCAGAGCACACTTAGAATAGACTAACAGATATGGCAACTGAAGGTGAGCCTTCAAATTTGGAAACAAAAAAGAAGGAGGAACAGTTGTAAGAAGAAATTAATGATTGTTATGTTGTAAATAGAAATTAATGATTGGTAAGTGGAATGTACCAAATTTAAAAACCATCTCATGAACAGGTTTGAGGCCTTGAACAATAATGAATGAAGACCAGATGAGCTCTGGGAGGATATCAAGAATATCATCCAAGAAGACTGCTAAAGGTCATCATTACAAAGACAGAGGAGAAAGAAAAGACCAAGAAGTATGTCAAAAGAGACTCAGGATATTACACTTGAGTGCTGAGAAACAAAAGCAAAGAAAAGAAATCAAGATATTAAGGATCTGAAGAGAAGATTTCAAAGGGCAGTACAAAAGAGACAAAGAGAAGTATTAAAAAAAATGTGCTAAGAGCTGGAAGTCAGAAAATCATAGGGGCTGAACTCATCTGGCATTTCTTGAGCTGAAGAAACTGAAAAACAAACTCAAACCTTGACTTGCACTATTTAAGGATGCTTTGGACAGAATATTATATGATCCAGGAAGCATTAAAAGATGGAAAGAGAATATAGAATCATTGTACCAAAAGGAATTGGCAGACAGAAGAAT
>NW_006399845.1:1920538-1927253 GCF_000299155.1 Elephantulus edwardii | reverse complement strand
GCTAGCAGTTGTAGGTGATTTGACGGTACATAACAACAACAACATGGAATGTGAGAAGCATAAATGTAAAAAACTTGACATTGTAAAGAATGAAAAGGAATGCATAAATACTGACTACATTAGTTATTAACAAAATGAGATGGATTTGCCCCAGACTTTTAATGAGATGATCATATGATCTACTTTGTTGGAGATGAAAAGGTGTGGAAAAACTGGGGTTGTTTTCATAGTTAAAAAGGCCATTTCTAGATCCATCTTGAAATACAATATTGTGAGTGACAGGATAATATCTATACACATATAAGGAAGACCGGTTAACACCAATATCATTCAAATTTATGTGCCAACAATCAGAGCCAAAGAGGAGGAAATAGATAATTTCTATCAATTGTTGCAGCCAGAAATTGATCAAACACGTAACCAAGGTGCATTAATTATAATGGGTGACTGAAATACAAAACTTGGGAACCAGGAAGAAGGATTACTAGTTGGAAAATATGGACTTGGTGACAGAAATGAGGCAGAGGAGACAATGATAGAATTCTATACAATCCAGAAGAGATTCATATTTATTCCCATTCCAAAAAAGTTGACTGGACAGAGTGTAGAAATTATCAAACATTATCACTAATATCACAGACTAGCAAAATCCTGCTGAAGATAATCCAGAAATGGCTGGAGCAATACATTGACAAAAAATTACCAGAAATAGAATCTGGGTTTAAAAGCGGTCATAGTACTAGAGACACTAGTGCCAATGTCAGATAGACCTTGGCAGAAAGCAGAGAGTACCAGAATGTCTACCTGGATTTCACTGACTGTGCAAAGACATTTGACAGTGTGGATCACAACAAATTCTTGAGGAGAAGGAGAATCTCCGAACACTTAATTGTTCTTATGTGAAACCTATATTTGGACCAGGAAGCAGTCCTCAGAATAGAGCAAGGAAACACCGCATGGTTCAAAATCAGGAAAGATGTGTGTCAGTGATGTATCCTGTCCCCATACTTTTTCAATCTGTATGCTGAACAGATCATTTGGGAAGGAGGGCTTTATAAGGAGAAAAGTGGCATCAAGATTGGAGGAATACTCATCAACAGCCTACTATATGCAAATCATACAACCTTGCTTGCTGAAACAGAAGAAGATCTGAAGCGCTTGCAGCAGAAGGTCAAGGACTATAGTGTTCAATATAGTTTGAAGTGCAACATCAAGAGGACAAAGATTTTCACCATTGGGTCAATTTGCAGCACTCTGATAGATGGAGAAGAGATTGAGGTTGTGAGCAATTATATTTTGCTTAGTTCCATAATCAAGACCCTTAACACCAGCAGCCAGGAAATCAAAAAACTATTTGCATTGGGAATATCTGTTGTTAGGGACCTGACCAGAGTGCTGAAAAGCAGCAATGTCAGTCTAGCAATTGAGGTGCACCTAATTCAGGCCACGGTCTCCACAATTTTTGTTATGTTTCAAAGAGCTGGAAAATGACTAAGGATGATGGAAGAATGAATGCCTTTGAGTTGTGCTGGGAAAATGTCCTGAACATACCATGGTCCGTCAAGAAAACAAACAGATCTGTCTTGGAGAGGGTGAAACCAAGTCTCTCCTTGGAGTCTAGGATTTTGAAGCTCCATCTTACATACTTTGGGCATGTTGCAGGAGAGACACATCCTTTGAAAAGGACATCATGCTCAGAAGAGTTCAGGAGAGGAAGACCCTGGATGAGATGGATTTATATAGTAACTGGGGCAATTGGGGTTCCTGTGTTAAAATTAGTGAGACTGGCTCAGGACAAGGCAGAGTTCAGAGCTGCTGTACCTAGGGTCGTTATGGGTTGCAGGTGACTCAATGGCACGTAACAACAACAACAATCCAGTGCACATCAAAAACTTTTTCCGACAGAGTGAAAAGAAAACCTACTGACTGTGAAAAAACATTTGGCAATACCATCTCATACAAGGGTCTTATAACAAAAGTTCACAGAAACCTACAGGGCCTTCACAAGAAAAAGACTGATAACCTCATCAAAAGACATAGAATGACTTTTCACAGGGGAAGATATTCAGATGGCCAACAGATAGATGAAGAAATTCTCAAAATCAATGGCAATAAGAGAGATGCAAATCAAAACTACAATAAGATATAATATCACTCCAATAGCAGTAGCTAAATTTATCAGGACAGCAAATAAATGTTGGAGAGAATGGCGAAATATGAACACATACGTTGTTGGTACAACCACTGAAGAAGGCAGTTTGCCATTTCCTTAAAAATCTGAACATAGACCTACCATTTGACCCAGCTCTTACACTGCATGGAATACAGCCTGTGAAAATTAGAACTGAGACACAAACAGAGATTTGCACACCAGTGTTCATAGCAGCATTATTCACCATTGCATGAACATGGAAATAGTCCAAATGTCCAACCACAATCTCATGGATTGAGAAATTTTGGTACATTCACATGATGGAATACTACACAACATGCTGAAGCAATGTTTTAAAAATTATTATATATTTTGGAAGGGACTAGAGAACATTATGCTAAGTGAATTCACTCAGTCCCATCATGACAAATACTGTATAAGACCTTTATTGTAGAAATAGAAAGATAACTCATAAAGTGAGTATAAAGATCCAAAGAGGGGGTGTAGGGACAGTGGGGTGAGGATGGGTAGGAAGGGTAATCATATGGTTGTATAATTTGATGGGTAGAGGGAGGGGTGAGCAAATGAAATGGGAAAAATTCAGTGTGAAAAACAATACACACAAACTTTGTAAGCAAAAATATGAAATAAAAATTTAATTTCTTTTTTTAAAAAGATTCAATGTCTTTGCAATGTGGGATTGGTCAAAAGTATTGGATATTTCATGAAGGAAAAAAATATCTTGGAGGGAGTGAAAATAGGGTGTTCCTTAGAGGCAAAGATAGTCAAACTTTGTCTCATATACTTTGTGCATGTTGTCAGGAGGGCTATTGTTGTTGCTGTTGATCTATGTCATCAAATTAGAACCCACTCATACCTCACCCACCAGCGGTGTGCATATACGCGTATTAATGGATATTCCTAGAGAATTTAAAGGACAACCTAGAGAATGGGAGAAATTATTGGAAAGTCATATAACTGGTGAAGATATACTATTGAGAATATATAAAGAACTATCCTGGCTAAGTGAAATGGTGAAATGGTTAAATGCTTGAGTCTTAACCAAAAGGTTTGGTATTTTAATCTACCCAGAGGCATCTTGAAAGACAGACCTGGAGATAAGTTTCCAAACGGTCAGAGCCTTTAAAGCCTATGAAGTAATTTTATTTTGTACATATGATGTTACTACGAGTCAGAACAGAATTCACAGTAACTAACAACCGCAACTTAACAAATACAAATTCACTCAATTTTACAAAGGATTGGACAGATACTTCATAAAGGAGAAAACAGTTGGGTGGTTTCTCAAAAGAGTAGAGATAGGATTAACATATGATTCACGAATTTCATGCCTAAGATTTTACTCAAAAAAAATAAAAGAACAGAATAAAATAGATGTTTATCCATCAATGTTCTTTGTAACATTACTCACAAATGCCAAAATTGGAGATAACACGTGAATGAATAAATGAAACATCTTCTATCTATATGATAGGCTGTTCTTCATTTACAAAGATAAAATCTTCTACAAGAAACAATATGAAAGAACCTCAAAACATCATAATAACTGGAATAAATTAGATTGTTGTTGTTGTTGTTATGTGCCGTCGAGTTGCTTGCGACTCATAGCGACCCTATGTAAAACAGCCCTCAACCCTGCTCTATCCTGTGCCAATCTCATTGCCTCTGACACACCCATCCTAATTACCCCAGTCACTGAATCAATCCACCTCATAGAGGGTCTTCCCCTCCTGCGCTGTCCCTCTACTCTACCCAGCATGATATCCCTCTCTAAAGACCTGTCTCTCCTTACAACATGTCCTAAATATGTCAGGAGAAGCCCCAGAATCCTTGCCTCCAAGGAGCAGCCTGGTTTAATCCTCTCTAGGATGAATCTGTTTGTTTTCTTGGCAGTCCATTCAACAGTACATTCAATACTCTTCTCCAGCACCACAGCTCAAAGGCGTCAATTCTCCCTCTATCCTCCCTAGTAAATCAGATACAAAAAGGAAAATATTATATTATTCCATTTATATTAATTCCTTAGATCAAGATTGTTATTGTTGTTGTTGATGATGATTGCTGTCAAGTTGAGCATAACTCATAGTGACCCTATGAATAAAAGGCCTGAAGCCTTTCTTTAACTAAAATCATTTCTCCATGTTCATAGAGTTTCCAGAGGCATGTGGTTTAGGAAGTGGATGCCACTCCTCCTTCCAAACCTGTGGGAACTCTACCAAACACTGTCCACCATGGACAACCATTATGTCATTTGACACCTCAATGGCACAAGGTTCAGCATCACAGCAGACCCAGACTACCTCAGTACAGCAAATTGATGGAAGAGTACTTGACGACTTAAAAGAATGTTCTTCCACATTATAGTAACATGACTTGTTGACACTAAACAAGAGGCAGAGGTTTAAGTCACAAAACAGCCAGACATTCCACTCAACCCTCAACCAGAAAAAGCTGGCCCATCTTACAGACTCCTGCCACTTCATTCAGTCACCAAAATAGAGATGAGAAGCTTACCTTAAATCAAAGACCCTTTAAAGTATAAGGTTTAGGAAGGAGAGAATAGTAAGCTATATCTTAAGAAACACGGCTTTTCTCATTGGGGTAATGAAGAATTTTGAAAGTAAATAATAATGATGGCTGCACAGTACTGTATATACAGTATCACAGAATTGTATAGTTAAAAACTATTAAAATGACAAATTTTATTATTTCCTCTGCTCTCATGCTTGTTTTAATATGGCCATTACACAATTAAAAATTACAGCAACAGATTTATCACTAATGTTCGTTTCCTTTTGAATGGCGGGAGCTGGAAACCATCATACTCTTCCCGGCCTTCGTACATAAAGTTACTTCTGACTAGAATATTCCTATGTCCTACACAAATTTCAGAGTCCAGTTTACGTTATTTTCTCAGGGCAACCTTCCCTACCCCTTTAAGATCCTTGTATATGTCATCATCTCATCCCTCATGTTGCGATGTTTTCATGTAATTGTCGGCACTTTAAGTTCCCTGAATTCAGATATCATGTTTAAAATGTTCTCCGCTGTATCCTGAACACTGGGGCACACTGCTTTATGTGTCATTTCATTAGTCAAAATATCAAGTCTCTTCTTGCCTTGTGGGAATAATGATTGTATTCTATCTTCAAATTTTTATTTTCAAAGTCTCTGGAACTTATGATAATGTTCTTAACTCATAAGTAGCAGAAGTGGTTGATTGCGATTTACTTCAAAACTATGGAGAGATTTCTACCCCAAAGAATTGAAAAAAGATCATCTGATGAAAGCACAGAAGCAGGTTTCAAAGTTAATGGATGTTTTCAATCAAAAGACTTGTGATCTAAGCATCAAGATAAACAGCTATCACAACATTTAAAGCACATGCTATATTTACTTTTCAGCTTTTTTAATTATAAAATCAATGGCGTGTTAATGATTTAAGCATTAGCTTGCTCACTGGGAATTCCAAAATTCCTCTTTTTAAGGCATAAATTGCTCAATTTACTCAATTTGTCAGAACAATCTCCATTAGTAAATATGAATATTTAATGAAAAAGAAAACTAGCATAAGCCACTTCACTTAAGCATTTAATGGCTTACTGGAAGAAATAAGATATATTAGTGAATTATCTCATTTATTATTTCCTCTACATAGCAATCATCTTCTTATAGCTTCAAATTCTGTCTCTTGTTTCATTTTGGAGTTAGAATTTGGTTGTAGTTTTTTTTTTTTTTGTATGCTTATTTAGCTAGAGAAGGATACCAGAGATGTGCATGGTGGTAAGGAGTTTCAATATACAAATATACAAAGTTTTCTTAATTCTCTGTATTACTGTCTGTTCATACTAAATATCTCTACAAAGGAAATTATTTTAAATGAGTTTCTGAGAACCAAGATAAATACTACTTTATTAATAAGCTACTGCTGCTTTAAAAAAATAATGCCAGTAGATGCTTAAAAACACCGCACAACCCAGCAATTCATTCTTTCACAATTTTTCAGATGAAAACTCCAAATTAAGATCTTAATCATTTCATTCCTTCTTTGTCAGTCTACTAGGTTGGTCTTCTTGGGCTTTGGTGATACCCACATGACATCTCTCTTCTTCCCTGTGTATCTAACACACTCTTTCTGTAACACAGAAGTGATTAAATTTAGATAAGAGGTTGTGTAGTATGATTGAACCCAGACACAAAGAAAATACTATCTAAAAAACAGAACTGCATCCATAATAATACCAACAAGTATTTCGGGTGAACAATCCTTAATAACTGTTACTCTACGTTGCATTTGTAACTTTAAAAATACGTATTTTACTCTGTGGCTGTCAGGCCTGCTTTTAATTGGTTTTGGCCAAACATTCTTTTAAGTAGAATAGCACTGGTCTGTCCATTTGCTGTAGCGAGGTAACTCATGCTCTCTGTGATGTTAAAAACACTGTGACACTCATGTGTCAAATGTGATAATGGTTACCCATGGTGGATAGAGTTTGGTGGAGCTCTCCGATTAAAACAAGCTTGGAAGCAGAAGTGGCATCC
>NW_006399845.1:1918785-1919540 GCF_000299155.1 Elephantulus edwardii | reverse complement strand
GACAGCGCAGGAGGGGAAGACCCTCTATGAGGTGGATTGATTCGGTGACTGAGGTAATTAGGATGGGTGTGTCAGAGGCAATGAGAGTGGCACAGGATAGAGCATGGTTTAGGGCTGTTTGACATAGGGTTGCTATGAGTCGCAAATGACTCGGCGGCACATAACAACAACAACAATCCTCATTGCCCCAGTTACTGTCTAAATCCATCTCATCCAAGGTCTTCCTCTTCTGCACTGTCTCTCAATCCTTCTGAGCATGATACCCTTATGTAAGGACTGTTCTCTCCTGGACACATGCCTAAAGTATGTGAGATGGAGTTTCAAAATCCTAGCCTCCAACGAGAGACTCGGTTTCACCCTAAGACAGACCTAATTGTTTTCTTGACAGTCCATGGTATGTTTAGACTCTTCTCCAGCATCACATCTCGAAAGCATCATTTCCTCTTCTGTCATCTATAGTCATTGTCCAGCTGATTGAAGTATAGCATGTAATTCCAAAGACCATGGCCTGCATTAGATGCACCTTAGTCTCTAGACTGAAATCTTTGCTTTTCAGCACTCTGGAGAGGTCCTGACAGGCAATTTTCCCAATCTGATTTGTCTTTTGATTTCCTGACTGCTGGTGTTAATAGTGCTAATTGTGGAGCTGAGCAAGCTTTAATTGCTAACATCCTCAGTCTCTTCTCCATCTATCATTGTGCTGCCAGTTGGCCCAGTGATGGGAATCTTTGGTTTCTTGATGTTGAGCTTCAACC
>NW_006399845.1:1904542-1916290 GCF_000299155.1 Elephantulus edwardii | reverse complement strand
CAAACCCTCCCTTCCCCAGCCACCTCTTAATATGATAGCTTAGTCCACAGGTCAGTTCTGTGGCGTCTTGCGCCAGACACTGTTACTGGTCTCTCACGATGTTGTCTATCTCTTGTTTAGGAGGATGTAATTCCAAATCCCATGTACTATCTTCAGGGAAAGATTTTTGTTTGAGCCAATACTGAGGGAAGATTCTGGTCACAGAACTGGTTAAATTTTGTGACTATATGTAATTTCAACTCACTTTCTGTGGTGGGCATCATCATTATCAGTTTGCAAATAATAAATTGGGTTTAACAGAAGACTGCCAGAACGTAGGTATCCCATAATCCTTAAATATTCATGCTTGTTCATCTGTGCAGCTATGTACAGCTGCTAGAACCAAGAGCTAAGGTAAAGCTTAAATCTTCACACTCTTTTGTTCTATCCAAACTATTTCTCTGGTATCTGTTACAGCTTAGAAATTACTTGCTTTCACACAATTTCATATTTCAACATTATTTACTTGCTTATGATCATTTCCTTTCAGCACTGCAGACTTGGTGGCAGTGGCTATTGTTAGCTGCAATTGAATTGAGTACAATTCATAGTGACCCTACAAACAAAAGACCTGAATCTATTCCTATCGTGTGTCATCCTCACACTTCCTGACACACTATACCCCATTGCAGCAGTCACCATGTCAAACTACAAGGTTGAGGGTCTTCCTGTCCTTCATTGACCCCCCCCCACCCTTCCCAGCATCATGTCCTTCTCCAAGGAAAAGCCTTTCTTAGCAGTATTCCCAAAGTAAGAAAGGCAAAGCCTCATTATCCTTGCCTCCAAAGAGTGCTCTGGGTGCACTCTCATCAACACATATCTCTTTGTTCTCTTGGCCATTTATGGGATGTTCAAGCTCTTCTCCAGCACAGCTTAAATATTTCAATTCTTTTTTGTCATCCTTATTCACTGTCCCACTCTCAGATGCATAGCAAGAGACTGGAAAGACCATGGCCTGAAACAGATGCACCAAGTCCTCAATATGACGTTATTATACCTCAATAATTTGGAGAGTCCCTAACTGCAGATTTTTCCAGTGCAATGTGTCTCCTTATTTCCTGATTGCTGGAACCAAAGTTTTTAATTGTGCACAGAAGCAAGATAAAGTTGTTGACAGTTTCAATCTTCCTTACAAAAAGTGAAAAAGACTTCAAACACTCGCTGTGGAAATCTCAAACTACTGCCTTCAATATGGATTATATCTCAATATTAAGAATATAAAGATCCTTTCTACTGGACCAATAGACAGCTTTCTGATAGTTGGGGAAAACCTAGAAATTGTTAAGGATTTCATTCTATTTGGATCCAAAGTCAACATTTATGGTACATGCTTGTCATTGTTGTGTACTGTTGAGTCACCTGCAACTCATGGCAACCCTATATAGAACAGCTGGGAAGCCTGTCCTATTCCTAGGCAGTCTCACTTACTCTGACACACCTACTCCCATTACCCCAGTTACTGTATCAATCCATCTTATCTGGGGTCTTCCTCTCCTGTGTTGTCCCTCCACCCTTCCAAGCATGATGTCCTTCTCCAATGACTGTGACCTCTTGGCCATGTTCCCAAAGTATGTGAGATGGAGCCTCAAAATCCTAGCCTTGAGGGAGAAACTTGGTTTCACCCTTTCAAAGACAGACTTACTTGTTTTCTTGGTGGTCCATGGTATATTCAAGGTTATTCTCCAGCACCACAATTCAGAGGCATCAATTCTTCTGTAATCCTTAGTCATTGTCCAGAACTCTGATGCATAGGAGGTAATTGCAAAGACCATGGCCTGAATCAGGCTCACATTAGTATCTAGACTGATATAGTTGTTTCTCAGTACTCTGGAGAGGCCCCCGACAGCAGATTTTCCAAGTGCAATTCATCTTTTTATTTCTTGACTGCTGGTGTCAAGAATGTTGATTGTGGAGCCAAGCAAGTTGTAATTGTTAACAACCTCAATCTCTTTTCCATCCTTCATGGTGCTGCCAATTGACCAGTGGTGAAAATCTTGGTCTTCTTGATGTTGAGCTTCAATCCATATTGGCGACTACAGTCCCTGACCTTCTGCAGCAAGCACTTCATGTCCTCCTCAGTTTCACCAAGCAAGGTTGTGTCATCTGCATAACACATATTGTTGATGAGTCCTCCTGCCATCCTGATGCCACATTCTTCCTCATAAAGCCAAGCCTCCCAAAATAATCTTTTCTGCATATAGATTGAAAGTATAGAGACAGGACACATACATGACACCCTCCTTTCCTGATTTTGAACCATGCAGTGTTTTCTTGCTCTGTTCTGATGAATGCTTCATGGTCTGAGTATAGCTTTCACATGAACACAATCAAGTGTTCTGGGATTCCCATTCTCCTCAAGGTTAGCTGCAGTTTGTTGTGATCCACATAGTTAAATATGTTTGCATAGTCAATGAAACAAAGATAGACATTCCTTTGGTACTATTTGTTTCATGACAAGATCCATCTGACATTGGCAATAATATCTCTAGTAATACACTGTCTTCTAAACCCAGGTATTATTTCTGGTAGTTCTCTGTTGATGTATTGTTCCAGTTGTTTTTGCATAATCTTTAGCAGGATTTTGCTTACATGTTATATTAGTGATATTGTTTGATAATTTCCACGCTCTGTCGGGTCATCTTTTTTTTTTTTCGTAATGGGAATAAATATGGCTCTCTTCCAGTCTGTTGGCCAGGTAGTTGTCTTCCATATTTCTTGGTAAACCTGGTGAGCGAGGAGAAGTAAAATATCAAAAACTATGTTGCAATGGGTAAATCTACAGTCAAGAATGTCTTCAATGTGCTAACAGACAAGAACGTTCATTTAAAGGCTGAGGTGTGTCTTACTCAGCTCATGTTACTTTCATTTGCCTCATATGCATCTGAAAGTTGAACAGTATATAATGAAGGCTCAACAAAAATTAATGACTTTGACCCTACTATCTATGGTCAGCTGATACTCAACAAGAAAATCAAAACTATCAAATGGGGAAATGATAACCTCTTCAACAAATGGTGCTGGTAAAGCTGGACTTCTACCTGTAGGAAAGCTGAAACAAAATCCACATCTCATACCACACACAAAAATTTACTCAAGGTGGATCAGAGAACTGGCAGTAAAGCCCAAAACAATAACATTCATAAGAGACAAACTGGGATCAAGCTTAGAAGTGCTAGTCCATGATATAAAGAAACTGCCAAATATAATCAGAAATGCACAATCTGAAGAAGATAAAAATTATGCATGGGATCTTCTAAAAATTAAATCCATGCGTACATCAAGAACTTTTCCCAACAAGGTGAAAATAAAACCTACAGACTGGGAACAAACATTTGGTAATACCATCTCAGACAAGAGTCTTATAACAAAAGTTTACAGAATATTCCTGGGACTCCACAAGAAAAAGGCTGATAACCCAGTTACGAAATGGGCAAGACATGAAAAGAATATTCACAGAGGAAGATATTTGAATGGCAAACAGACACATGTAGAAATGCTACAAATCGTTGGCAATAAGAGAGACGCAAATCAAAACCTAAATGAGAAACAATCTCTCTCCAGTAACAGTGGCAAAGTTTAACAGGGCAGCAAGTAATAGATGTTGGAGAGGATGTGGCAAGAAGGAACTCTTATACATTGTTGCTGAGATTGTGAAATGGTGCAACCATTCTGGAAGGCAGTTTGGTGCTTCCTCAAAAAGCTGAACATAGAAATTCCATACGACCCAGCTATTCCGCTACTTGGAATATACTCTGAGAAAACGAGAACTGAGGCACAAGTTGAGATTTGTATATCAATGTTCATAGCAGCATTATAGATTTGAGAAAGTATGGTACATTCACACAATGGAATACTATGCAGCATGCAGAAGCAATGGTTTTGTAAATTATTACCTAACTTGGGAGGGACTGGAGAACATTATGCTAAGTGAACTAACTCAGTCCCACAAGGAAAAATATTGTATAAAACCATTATTGTAGAATGAGTATAAGAATTCAAGAAAGGTGGGAGAAGTTGGAAGCAGAGGAATGAGGATGTGGGGGGTTCGGGAGGTGAGGATTAATCATGGGGTTGTGCAATTTTATGGGTGAAGGGGTGAAGGAATTTGAAAGAATTTGTTCTTGAAAACAATGTATTCAAATTTTGTAAATAAACAAGTAGAGAAATTTTTAAAAAGAATAAATGACTTTGAATTGTGATTTTAGTGTGTTTTTATGTGCCATCAATTCAGAACTAAATCATAACTGATCTTTTAGTGGGTTATCAGAGACTACACCTCACACAGGAGACTCTCCATCTTTCTTCCATTAAGCATGTGGTGGATTCAAACCATTTGCCCTTCAGTTGGCAGTGCATATCCTTAGTAGGCCCCCAGAGCTCCCTAATACTTCTCTCTTCAGTAACATAAGCTCTAAAACCCATTCCTCTAACAGTCTCTCTGATACTAATACTCCTAATGAACAGTATTGAATATTCAATGGACTGACAAAACAACAAACAAATCTCTTTTTGAAAGTGCAATGAGGGTGTTTCTTTAGAGGCGAGGATGGAGAAACTTCATCTCACATACTTTGGCTACGTTGTGAGGATGGGCTGTCCCTGGAAAAAGACATGATGCCTGGAAATTTAGAGGATTTTTCAAAGAGAAGAAAATTGTCAAGGAGATGGATTGACAGTTACTGTATAAATGAGCTGTTGCACAGCAGAGATTATAAGGATGATGCAGGATCTGGAAGGGCATCAGTCTGTTATACATAGGGTCTCTGGGAATTGGAGTCAACCCTAAGACAAATAATTGCAATAATAATATTATGCTCAGCTCCACAGTCAACACGCTTGACACCTGCAGTCAGGAAATCAAAAAGCGTATCGCGATGGGAAAGTCTGCTGTTAGGGACCTCTCTAAAGTACTCAAGAGCAACGGTGTCTCTCTGGAGACTAAGATGTGCCTAATACAGGCCATGGTCTTTGCAATCGCTTGTTATGCATCAGAGAGTTGGACAATGACTAGGGAGGACAGAAGGAGAGTTGATGCCTTTGAGCTGTGGTGCTGCAGAAGAGTACTGAATGTAAACAGATACATCTTGGAGAGGATTAAACCAAACAACTCCTTGGAGGCAAGGATACTGGGGCTTCGTCTGACATACTTTGGACATGTTGCCAGGAGGGACGGGTCCTTGGAGAGGGACATCATGCTTGGGAGGGTGGAGGGACTGCGCAAGAGGGGAAGACTCTCTATGAGATGGATTGATTCGGTGACTGGGGTAATCGGGATGGGTGTGTCAGAGGCAGTGCGGTTGGCGCAGGATAGAGCAGGGTTTAGGGCTGTTGTGCATAGGGTCGCTATGAGTCGCAAATGACTCGACGGCACATAACAACAACAACAACAACATATAATGTTAACCCAAAGATGCACAGTTAACCCATAGATACACTAGGTGCTCCACCGGAGAAGGATTACCAATCTTCTCTGCAATTTAATGCTTCTGAAAATCCACCGAAGGATCAGCAATAAGTTGGCTCCAACTTGATGGTATTCAATAACAACCATACAGAAATGAGAATTTTTTAAAAGTTAGGCTAAATTCATTGTTGTTGTTGTTGCGGATATTGGTGCTGTTGAGTTCCATATGATTCACAATGACCCTATGAACGATAGATCTATCTGAACCTTGTTCTGTCCTGTGCCATTCTCACTATCTCTGCCCATTGCTGCAGACACTGTCAACTCTGTTTCACTGTGTTAACCTGGGTGAGCTCCTCTTCTCCTTTGTTGTCCTGCCACTTTCCAAAATTCTGAAGTACTTGAAACAAAACATCATCATCTTTGCCTCCAAGGAACACATTAGATTCACCTTTTCCAAGAGACATATTCTTTGGACAGTCCATGGACTGCAATATTCATGACCTTTTCAAATTTTTACATCACATGCAAGCAAAAAACTGCTGAAAAGATTTTTTAAATGCCTACAACAGTACATGGAAAAGGAACTTCCAGAAGGTCAAGCAGAAATTAGAAGAGGTCATAGCACCAAGGGTATTATTGTCGATGTCAAATGGATCCTGGTTGATAATAAAAAATAATAAAAAGAATGAATGTCTTTTTATGTTTTATTGACTATGCAAAGGCATTTGACTGTGTGAATCATAACAAGCTATGGCTAACATTGAGAAAATGGAAATACCAAAACACTTAATTGGACTCATGAGAAACCTCTACCTAAACCAAAAGGCTGTTGTATGAACAGAGAAAGAGAACACTGCAAAATTAAGAAGGGAATATGTCAGGTTTGTATTCTTTCTCCATACCTATTCAATCCATATGCTGAGCAAATTATTCAAGAAACTTGACTCTATGAAGAAAATGGTTCATTTAAAATAAATAGCATAATGTTTCTTGCTAAAAGTGACAAGGACTTGAATCACTTCTTGCAGAAGATCAAAGAATACAGCCTTCAATATGGATTACATGCCAAAGTCAAGAAAGCAAAGATTCTTATCACTGGTCTTATAGACAACATCATGACAGATGGAGAAAAGTTTGTAACTGTCAATGGCTTCGTTTTACTTGGATCCACAATCAACACCTTTAGTACAAGCAGTCAGGATCCAACAAAGTCAACAATGGGGGACGTCTCCAAATTATTGAGGAAAAATGATGTCAGCTTGAGAACTAAGGTATGTCTGATTCAGGTCATTGTCTTTCTCATAACTTGCTATTCATCTGAGAGCTGGGCAATGAATAAGAATGACAAAAGAATTGATGTCTTTGAGGTGTGGTGTTGGAGAAGACTGGCAAAAGAATAAAGATGTCATGGGAAAAGTGCAGCCAGAGTGTTCCTTAGTGGCAAAGACAATAAAGTTTCACCTCAGACACTTTGTACATGTCACGATAAGGTGCTATCCCTTTGAGAAGGACTTAATGATTGTAAAGGCAGAAAGTAGGCAAAGAAAAAGAAGATCTTCAACCGGATGGATTGACACAGTGACTGCTGCAATGGGTTCTAGTGTGTCAGGAAGTGTGAGGATGACACAGAAAAGGTGGTTGTTGTTATGTGTCCTTGAGTTGCTTGTGACTCATAGAGACCCTATGTACAACAGCCCTAAACTCTGTCCTGTGCCAATCGCACTGTCTTCGACACACCCATCCCGATTATCCCAGTCATTGAATCAATGCACCTCCTAGAAGGCTTTCCCCTCCTGCGCAGTCCCTCCACCCTCCCAAGCATGATGTACTTCTCCAAGGACCAGTCTCATCCTTACAACATGACCAAAGTGTGTCAGAGGAAGCCTCAGAATCCTTGCCTCCAAGGAGCAACCCTGTTTAACCCTCTCCAGGATGAATCTGTTTTCCTAGCAGTCCATGGTACACTCAATACTCTTCTCCAACACCACAGCTCAAAGGCGTCAATTCTCCTTCTATCTTCCCTAGTCATTGTCTAACTCTCTGATGCATAACAAGTGATTGGAAAGACCATGGCCTGTATCAGATGCACCTTAGTCTCCAGAGAGACACCATTGCTCTTCAGTACCTTGGAAAGGTCCCTAACAGCAGACTTTTCCATCGCAATATGTCTTTTACTTTCCTGGCTTCTAGTGCCAAGAGTGTTTACTGTGGAGCCAAGCAGACTAAAGTTGTGAACAATCTCAATCTCTTCACCATCCATCCTAATAATTGGCCCAGTGGTGAGAATCTTTGTCTTCTTGACATTGAGCCCCAGTCCATACTGAAGGCTGCAGTCCTTGACCCTTTGTAGCAAGTACATGAGGTCCTCCTCAGTTTCAGCAAGCAGGGTTGTGTCATCTGCATAACGTAGATTGTTGATAGATCTTCCACCAATCCTGATGCCGCAATTCATGTTCCTATCTTTAGGCCATAGGATCACTTTGGGCTACACTTGACTCGACAGCATCTAACAATAACTCCAAATTTTTGAGGAGCAATGTTATCAGTTAGTTTGAGGATTAAGGTGTACCTGATTCAGGACATGATCTTTTCAGTTACTTGATATACATATGAGAGCTGGAAAATGACCAAGTATGATAAGGAAAATTGATGCCTTTGAAATGTGCTATTGGAGAAGAGTATTGAATATACTATAAATTGTCCACAGAACAAACAAGTGGTTATTGGAGAAATGACGAAGTGTTCCTTGGAGACAAAGATGGTGATGTTTTGGTTTCACACTTTGAGCATGTTGTTAGGGGAGACTATTCCTTTTATAGGGGATACTTACAAGGTGGATAAAGAGTAAAAGAGAGGAAGACTTGCAGCAAATTTGATTGACACAGTAACTGTGGATTTGGGCTCGAGTGTGATGGGATGATAAGGCTGGCACCTGATAGAACAGGGTTGATATTTTCTGTTCATAGGGTTGCTGTGAGTCATACGTAACTCAACACCATCTAACAACAACAAATAACAAACACAAACAATTCACGGACAATTCGCAATGAAAGCCTATTTTGGAGTCATTAAAATCTAAAATTATTCTTAGTTCCAAGAGTCAAAAGTAGCTTGACAAGAATTTGCTTTTAACCTCATATGCAGCCCATGTGAGCAGAAGTTTGTATGTGTTATGGGTTGAAAAGGTTTTAGCAGAGCTTCCAGACTAAGATTGACTAGCAAGAAAGACTTAATGGTCTATTTCCCAAAATCGTTCAGTTAATTCTGGGAAGGTGCCTGGTTGGGTAGTGCTCTTTTCAATTGTGTATGGAATTATGAAAGGCTCAGGCCTTCCGTTCATAGGGTCGCTATGAGTCGTCTATGACTCGACGGCGTCTAACAATAACAATGATGACATAGAGAGAGCTATGTTGGCCTAGTGGACAGAAAGTTATGCTACCAAGCCAAAGGTGGGTGATTTTAACCTGAGTCCCTCAGACCGTGTTCAAATTGTTTTCCTGTCAAACATTCTTCTAGGTGGTATAGCACTGGTCTGTGCATTGCTGTACAACTCATGGTTGCTGTGATGCTAAACACTGTGATGCTGATGTGCCAAACGTGGTAATGGTCACCCATAGTGGACAGAGTTTGGTGGAGCTTCCTGACTAAAACAAGACTGGAAGCAGGAGCAGCATCCACTTCCGAAATGGCTTGCCTCTGTAAACTCTATGTACGAACAGTGCTCAGGCCTTTCATTCATAGGGTCGTTATGAGTCGTCCCCGACTCAATGGCCCTAACAACAACAACAACAATGGAATTATGATCCTCTGAGGTCTTATTCAATGGCAAGTAAAACGTATTTTAAAAGGAGTTAATTTTATTTTTTAGTCATGTACCACAAGCAAAACCAGGATGACCCTGACCTATCTTAACAATCTCTGCTTAAGCAATCTGTGCTTAAGCCCTCTGTCAGGCACTATGTCTGTCAGTCGACCTTGTTGGTTTTTCCTCTTTTTCACTGACCCATCACTGTATCAAACATGCCTTAAAAGAGCTTAGAATGAGGTATTGGCATACTATGCAGTCACTGACCAAGGGTCAATGTTTTCCCCAGAAATTCATCAAAATGATCTCACTTAATGCACTTTTAGTGAGCATGCGCAGGTAAAATGTGAATTGGCCTACATTGTCAACCACAAATTATCCTTGGCTGTCAACCATGAATTGAAGGCCACCTCTAACTAGCTTGGCTTCCTATCACACTATCTGTCATTCTGTCAAGTTCTTGGCATTCCTGGTTCCTGTGCTAAAATGGCATTTGTAACCACTACAGTCTCCAATCCAATCAGCCCATTATCCCTAACCAGAGCCTCCTTGGAAGTCCAGTGTACCTAGGAACATCAGGTAAGCAAGTATCTATTCTTCTAAATTAAGCTATTTGTGGCCAATACAAAATAAGTAATTTGTTGATCAGGACAAATGCAACAAACCTCACTGAGGGTATTAAATGTCTACTGAGATCTAAATTGATGATTTCATAGAAACCAGGAAATATTATTTACACAAATCACTCTATACAGCTCGGCCTATAACAGGGCTATGAAGAAACATACTTACCTTTCCAGATACATTTCCAACCCTAGTACACTCTTCTATATCAGGGATATAGCAAGAGCGTATACAGGTAACTTCCCCCAAGTAAATTCTCTAATTGCTTCCACTTCAGAATTTGGTTTGGATAACTACTTTAAAGCAAAGAACAAAAAATCTAGTGACTCAAAAATGATAACATTGTCTCAGAACTCTCAGGTTAGAGTTATGATGAAAGGCAGGCCTGGTGATCTGCGTCTGATAAACCACAGCCTTGAAAACCCTACAAAGCAGTAATACTCTGCACACAGAGGGATACCAGCAGTCAGAATGAACTTGATGGCAACTAAGAACAAGAACATTTTAAGAATGGAAATTTTTTCTTCATAAGATCACTATGAGTCCTACTCAAAGGCACTTATAAATACAACAAATATTATTTATATGAGTAAAAGGAAAATATCTTCATTCAATAAATTAATAATTTTAAGATAATATAGCATTTGATGACAAACAGATTCATCTTGGAGAGGATTAAACCAAGCTACTCCTTGGAGGCAAGGATTCTGGGGTTTCGTCTGACATGCTTTGGGCATGTTGCCAGGAGGGACGGGTCCTTGGAGAGGGACATCATGCTTGGGAGGGTTGAGGGACAACGCAGGAGGGGAAGACCCTCTATGAGATGGATTGATTCGGTGACTGGGGTAATCGGGATGGGTGTCAGAGGCGGTGCGGTTGGCGCAGGATAGAGCAGGGTTTAGGGCTGTTGTGCGTAGGGTCGCTATGAGTCGGAAACGACTCGACGGCACATAACAACAACAACATTACATATTTTAGTTAATACACACACATATATATATCTATATCTATCTATCTCTATCATCTATCTATCTATCTATCTATCTATCTATCTATCTATCTATCTATCTATCATCTGTCTATCTATCTATCTCTCCTGTTCAGTAGTTTTTATGCATACCCTGGCATAGAGTAAGGACTGAATAAACATTAAGATTAGCCCATAAGCTCTGGTGGCCTAGTGGTAGTAAGCAGATGTGCTGCCATCCCGAAGGCTCAAGGGTCACAGTTCGAATCCACCAGCTGCTCCATGGGAGGAAGACCCACTGGAGGACCTGCAAAGGTACAATTGTGACTCAATGTTATACAGAAACAACAAAAACTAGGCTTTACATAAACAAATTTATAGCCTAATAATAGCTACTACAATGGGGTTTTCTCATATTCATGTAAGGGTATAAACATTTTGTTGTTGTTATTGCTTTTATTGAGTCAGTGGGGAAAGTTGTTTTTCAGTAAATGTTTAAGTTGTTGAATATGTAGTTCTCACATTTAAGAGTCCCAATTTCCTTTTGGAGAATGATGTTTTCAAAGAAAAATCGCATGATCCAGGTTAAGATAGGTATGCTTTCATACTTGGAATTTGAATCTTAAAAATAATGAGGCAGATGGTCCAAAGAGTTGGAATCTACCCATATGGCGATGGTGTCCTGGCAGACACGTCATGAATGAGTCATGACATCCTATCAAACTACCCTGGCCCTTGTATATTCCTAAGCCTAGTTCACCAGGCACCCATTATATTTGTGTCATTAATATTCCTCAGCTCTACTTTCCTTGGTTCCACAGTCAACACTCTTAGCACTAGCAAAAGTACTCCAAAGTACTGAAGAGTAATGGTTTCACTCTGGAGACTTAGGTGAGCTTGATACAG
>NW_006399845.1:1896609-1903677 GCF_000299155.1 Elephantulus edwardii | reverse complement strand
ATTTTAGACATGTTTGTTGCAAGGAGGGAAGAGTCCTTGGAAAAAGACATCATGCTTGGGAGAGTGGAGGGACAATGCAGGAGAGGAAGACTCTGTGAGGTGGAATGATTCAGTGACTGGGGTAATCAGGGTAAGTATGTCAGAGACAGTGAGATTGGTGCAGAATAGAGCAGGGTTTAAGACTATTGTACATAGGGTCGCTATGAGTCGCAGGCGCCTCGACAGCACATAACAACAATAATAACAAATTTATTTTTACTGTAGCTGTCTTTAGTAATTCCCCTCCCCTTATTTGCAGCAACAGGATTACAGCTGATTTGTAAAGCATAATCATTGGTTATTTAATTCAGCTTTTGGTAATAAATATAATAACTCAGTTTTTCAATCAACTGCCAACAGCAGAAAAACCTGTCCATTTTATTAATATTAATAGTTTTAGCTTATATATGTATATTGCAGATACATAATCATATGTAAGTCTTATGACAATTTTGAAGTGGCAAAGATTCATGCTGAATTGTTTCTGACTCAAAATAATTCTGCAGGACAGAGTAAAACTACCTCATAGAGTTTACAAGGCTATGATTGTTCTATAGAAGCAGACTGCAGTAGTATTCTCCCACAGAGCAGCTACTGCATTCCGACTAATACTCTTTGGTTTAGCACTTTCCTGCTCATTCACCAAGGTTCCTACAACTTGAAGAGTAGGTACTAAACATATCCCTGGGTTATGAACAGGATTCACTCCCAACTGTATCTTTAAGAAATGGTAGCTGAGTCAGATCAGGTTTATAGCATTCTTATTTAGTCATACTTTAATGAAAGAAAAGTTTTGAAGTTTTCCAGTGGTTAGAAGCCACATATGCTCTCTGTTCTGTTAAACTTTGACACTGTTCCTGGGGTGAGGATGAGAGTGTGGAGAGATTGGAACTCTCATAAAATATTGGTGGAATTGTAAAATGGTACAACCACTCTGGAAGGCAGTTTTACATTTCTTAAAAAAGCTGGATATAGACATCTTGTGTGATCCAGCTGTTCTACTGCTAGGAATATACCTGAGGAAAATAGAGTTGAGACATAAATGGAGAATTGTACACCAATATCCATAGCAGTACTATTCATAATAGCAAGAAAATGGAAACAGCTCAAATGTTTATCAGCAAACAAATGTATTGAGAAATTGTGATACATTCACAAGATAGAATATGATGCAGTACTCCTCAGAAGAAATGATTTTGAAAAATACTTCATAACATGGAAGAGACTAGAGAACATTATGCTGAATAAACTTAGTATCATAAGGACAAATACAGCATAAGACTATTTTTGTAAAAATAGAAGAATAACTAGTAATATGTGTATAAGTGTCCAAAGCTGGAAAGGGAGAAGGAGAGAGGGTTGGCAGTGGGGAGGGAAAGAAATTATGGGATCTGAGTTTGGTGGGCAGAGGGAGGGGGTGACGGAATTAGGAAAGATCCAATGGGAATCTGAACAGAAAGGGTGATAGTAGGCACAGATCAATGGTGATTGGTTTTATAAAACGTAATGAATGGGAATGATCTTGTGAAACAATGTGAATGAAGGATTGTGAAACATAATGTATGTGTATGAAACACAATGTATAAAAATTTCATAGGTAAACCAAGATAAAATTATATATATCATATATATTGTTGTTGTTATATGCCATCAAGTTACCTGCAATTCATAGTGACCTTATATTCAATAGCTCTGAAGCCTGCCCTATCGTGAGCCAGTATCACTAACTCTAACACATATATCCCCATTAACCTAGTTCATGTGTCAATCCATCCCATCCGGGGTCTTCCTCTCCTGTACTCTCCCTGCACCCTTACAAGCATGATGTCTGAGGTAGGTGATTTTAATGAAGAATTTGTTGTAAGGGTTGTTTCAATATTTTCAAAAGAAGGGCAATTTTATGTAACATTAAAAGGCTATCATTAAGTCAGACTTTCATAATGTGAAGACGGCCTATACAGATGAGCAAGCAAAGACTGCCTGAGGTCAAATAACTTTCCCAAGAGTCACAGTTATTACAGAGTTGAGGTATAATTTGAACTTTGGTCATCCAATATTCAATATTTTTTACTAACATCAACATATTCCTTCCTTTTGAATTCAGCTTTCCATTACTGCTTACTCAGCCTGTAAGAGAACAAGGACGACAAGGAAAATCACCTGAACTCTCAGAGCTGGTGTGCCATGATGGTCCGTGATAATCTCCCAGTTACCAGGCAACCAGATGTTAGGTGAACAGTACATCAGGTAGATAAATGACTCAGAGGAGAATAAAAAGTAATTGATCTACTTTACCTTTCAAATTATGCCTCAGACCCTGATCTCTGCATTATCTTTCTCTAAGTAATGAAATACAGAAACTTCCCCCCCCTAATTCTTAATAGGTTGCATTTCCATCAAAAACTCTTTGTTCATTATTTCAATGACATCAAAGCTTGCCATATTAATTACTGATTTTTGCATAGATTGTATGTGGATGTTTTTATTGAAAGATCTGTTGGAATTTTTGTGGATAATACCTCTCTATTTTTCCCCTCAATATGTCTTAAAATTTATTATTAAAGTCAACAGATTTATCATACATTAAAACTTAGTCTTTCACCAAAAAAAAAAGGATGAAAATGAGGCTTAGAAATATCCAATAATAGAAGAAAGCTCTACTGTATGACAGAATCTAGATTGAAAAGAAAGTAATCTAAAGTCGAGCACCATGCCTTAGTGAGATTTACTAAATACTATGCTGCAAAGAAATAAATATTAAATCCATTGCTGTCCACTCAAGTCTGATACATTGTGACATCCATTGGATTTCTGTTATTGTAAATCTTTACTAAAGAGCTCTGCTCATCAGTTCTTCTACAGGGTGCTCGGAAGATTCAAATTGCTGATCTTTTGATCAGTAGTTTCACATGTTACTGTAAAATTCCCCTAGAAACAAAGACACGGGGAGAACTAAACTAGAGTATAACTACAGTAAAGTGAGTATGAGCGAAGCAGGTGAGAAATCTAGCAATTTAAAGTGATCACAGAAAGGAAGGGGAAAGTGAAAGAGCTGGTAGATAACAACTAGCCATTTTGACTGAAAGTCCAAGGAAAAGCCCTGTGCCATGGTGGGTGTAGACACTAAGCTACAAATGCCCCCCTAAATTTAATTGAATCTGAACAGAAACCAGGAAGTTGGCTGTGTTTATGCGCACTAGTTATCTAAGCAGAGGAGAGCTTTTTTTGAGCCCTTGCTCTCTGTGTCTGCAGGGAGCTCCACAAACTCACTGGGTAGGTCTTGTCACACCATGCCCTGCTTAGTTCACATGGACACCCAGGAAGCCCCATCAACGTGGCCACACACGCAGCTCTAAGACCCATGCTGAAAAGTTGGCATGCATTTGCACTGCCTGCTTGATGGGAAGGTAGCTCTCTGATAGATCTCAGCTATGCTTCTGCTGTGAGGTTCACACAATTCAGATATGGTGAGCTCCTCTTCCACCTGCTTGGATACAAGACAGCAATTGCGTAATGTTTCGTTTCTATTTTCTTCCTGTTTTCTGGTATTTGCTCTTCTGTTTACTTCTCTTGTTGTTCCCCCTTTGTATTTATATAGTTTTCCCCTTTCTCTTATCCATCCTTTATTTGTACCCACTTTATTTCCTTAATATTCCCCCCCCCGCATTTATTCCCCTTTTCATCATCCCATGAGACAGTTTTCCTAATTAACCTTACCTACAACACCTGCCACCCACTGGTCCAGCCAATAGGTGAGGACCTCCACCCACAGTTTCCCCACTGGAACAAGAGAAGGTAATACAGACCTACTCTATCTATCCACAAGTACTTTTCTTGTTTATGAAATTGAGACTCATACTTGTACTAGTAGACGGGTAGGCAGTATTCTAGTGCTACCAAATTAACTACTAAAGAAGTACACCCTGCTTTCCAGATATAAAAAAAGAAATCAAAGTGAAGCAAACTAACACAGTCGACAAAATTTACAACAGCTTCAAGATGTCTAGGAGACAACAGAAAAGGTTAAATCAAAGAATGAAATACCAAAGTATGCAAAAAACTAAAATTCTAAAAAACAAAAGGCAGGAAATATCTTCAAGAAAGAACAGGTAATAGAACTTCTCTGATGAGGAATGAAAAATATATGCATGCAGGGCCTTCTAAAAGTTTAAAAGAACACATAAAAAATCCAAATAAAACCAGATCACATGCTAGAAAAATTCAGAAAAAATTGCCCCCAAAATGATGAAATAAATATGTAATTAGAAGTGCAGCAGAAGCGGCAATTAAACACTTATTCTTAGCACAAATTTCAGAGACAGATACACACTTCAAGGACAAAGGATAGAACTGAATCAATTTAGACATAGATATGTGATTGAGACCACAAAATCCTTGATATTCATTTGTATGAAGAAGATTGGGGGGGGGAAATAATAAAGAAAAGTAAAGAGAGTTCAAGATTTCTCAATGCAATAGGTAATTTCTATATTTGTTTTGGTTTGGTTTTCTTCTATCACCTTTACTCATAGTCTGACTGTCAGATGCATAGTAAGTAATTGAAACGATCAGATTATAGTGAATAAATATAACTCAGAATTTTAAATAAGAAAAATGTTAAGGAGATATAAATTATCAAAATTATTTTTAAATTTTTATTGCATATTGGTTTGCAGACTACAGCCTTTGATGTTCTGCAGCAAGCGCTTCAGGTATTCTTCAGTTTCAGCAAGCAAGGTTGTGTCATCTGTGTAATATAGGTTGTTGATGAGCCTACCTCCAATCCTGATGCCACATTTCTCCTCATAAAGCCCTCATTCCCAAATGATCTGTTCTGCATATCGATTGAAAAGGTATGGAGATAGGATGCATCCCTGACACTCTCCTCCTGATTTTGAACCATGCGGTGTTTCCCTGCTTTGTTCTGAGGACTGCTTCCTGGTCCAAGTATAGATTTTACATAACCACAATCAAGTGTTCTGGAATTCCCATTTTCCTCAAGGTTAGCCACAATTTGTTGTGATCCACACAATTGAATGTCTTTGCATAGTTAATGAAACACAGATTACTACTCTTTGCTTTCTGCCAAGACTCATCTGATGTCGGTAATAATGTCTCTAGTGACACAACCAACCTCTTCTAAACACAGCTCGTATTTCTGGCAGTCTTTGTCAATGTACTGTTCCAGTCGTTTCTGGATAATCTTCAGCAGGGTTTTGCTAGTGTGTGGTACTAGTGCTATTGTTCGATAATTCTCACACTCTGCTCATGATAGATGGAGAAAAGGTTGAGGTTGTTAACAATTATAGCTGATCCACAATCAACACTCTTAGCATCAGCAGTCAGTGAATCAAAAGACAAGTTTTATTGGGTAAATATGCTGTCAGGGACTTCTCCAGAGTACTGAAAAGCAACCGTGTCAGTCTAGAGACTAAGGTGCACATGATCCAGGACACAGTCTTTCAAATTACTTGCCTTGTATCAGAGGGCTGGACAATGACTAAGGATGACAGAAGAATGAAAGCCTTCAAACTGTGGTGCTGAAGAAGAGTTTTGAACATACCATGAACTTCCAAGAAAACAAATATGTCTGTCTTGGAGAGGGTGAAACCAAGATTCTCCTTGGAAGCTAGGATTTACATACTTTGGGCACATAGCCAGGAGAGGCCAATCCTTGCAGAAGGATATCATGGTAGGAAGGGTGGAGAGACAGTGCAGGAGAGGAAGACCCTGGATGAGAAGGATTAATACAGTAACTGGGGCAATGGGGGTTGGTGTGTTGGAATTAGTTACACTGGCTCAGGGCAGGGCACGGTTCAAGGCTATGAGGGTTCAGGTCACTATGAGTCACAGATAACTTGATGGCACATGATAACAACAACAACATTGGCTTGCACACAAAATTCATATACATTGTGTTTCATGGTTTCTTTCACTGATAATTGTGTTTCATACAATCACTCCCATACACAGTGTTTTATAAAATTTATCACCATTGTACTTCGCTCACCATTATCCAATTTTTTCATGTCCCTGCTGGATCTTTCCCATTTCTTTTGCTCACTCCCTTCACTCATCAAATTGTGCTTCTTGTGATTTTCACCTTGCCCATCCTCATGCTTCTGCTCCCAGTCCTTCCCCCTGTTGGACTCTCATACATGTTTTACTAATAAGTATCCTATTTTCACAATAATGGTCTTATGCAGTATTTGTCTTTATGAGTTTGTTCATTTAGCATAATGCTCTACAGTCTCTCTTAAGTTATGTAGTATTTTTTGAAATTGTTACGCTTGAGTTCTGCATAGTATTCCATTATGTGAATATACCACAATTTCTCAATCAAGTCTATGCAGTTGGACATTTAGGCTGTTTCTATGTTCTTGTGATAGTGAATAATGGTTCTATGGACAGTGTTGTGCAAATTTCCATTTGTGTTTCTATTATGATTTCTTTGGGGAATATTCCTACAGTGGAATAGTTAGATCATTTGGGAATTCTATATTCAGCTTTTAAAGGAAATGCCAGTCTGCCTTCCAGAGTTACGGTAACATTTTAAAATTCTACCAGAAGTGTTTAGAGTTCCATCTCTCCACATCCTCTTCAATATGTATTGCTTGGTATCGTATTAAAACTTTCCCACTGCTACTGGAGTGAGATGGTTTTTAACTGTGGTTTTGATTTACATTTCTCTTGTTTGTTGTTGTTAAGTACCATCGAGTCGCAGGCGACTCATAGCGACCCTATGAAGGAGGATCCTCGATGCTTGGGTACCTTTCACCCTCTCTCCAGGTTTGTAGGGTTTCCAGAGGCAAGCTATTACGGAAGTGGATGCCACTCCTCCTTCCAAATTACATTTCTCTTATTGCCAGTGATTTTTTTTAAATTATTATTAAATTTTATTAGTTTTAATGAACATTTATAGAGATTTTGGTTTCTCATTCATTCATTGTTGCTCTGTTTTCTCTACCCTCCCCCATGTCTGTTTTAATTTTCCAATTGCCTTAGTGCTTGTCAAAGCCAGTTCTGATT
>NW_006399845.1:1885915-1894874 GCF_000299155.1 Elephantulus edwardii | reverse complement strand
CTTCATTCCTCCTCAGTTTCAGCAAGCAGGGCTGTGTCATCTGCATAATGCAGGTTGTTAATTTCTCCTCCACCAATCCTGATGCCACATTCCTCCTCTTACAACCCAGAGTCTTAGATGATCTGTACTAACAAATGTTTTTTCCTACTGAGTAAGTTTTCTTTTCATCCTATTGAAAAAAAAATGGTTTTAGAAAGTCTCATTTATCAATTTTATTCTCGCTGGTTATGCATTTCTAACAGTGTTTGTCAGCCTCTTGTGATTTGTAATGAAACTTTATAGAAAGGTTGGATTTTCATTCATTAACTGTTGCACATTTTCCTCCCTCTCCCTCCTTCCTCCTTCTCCAGTCCCCTTTGTAATGCAGCTATTGCTCCAGATTATTGTCCTACCTTCCAAGAATATTGATTGTCAATCTAATGACTTATCCTTGATAATTTCACATTTCTCTTTCATTTACTGTGATTTGGGTCACAATCAAACTTTGTGTAAAGCACTATCAAGAGGAGGGAAGTCACATGTGATTCGAATTCTAAAGCAGAAAGTGGGGTTGGGGGGTAGAAACACCAAAATCAAAGAAAAAAGAGATTTATGGAAGATTTTCTAGCATAATGTCTCTAGTTGTTTGATGAGACATTATAATAAGTTAGAACAAATAATGTCATAACAAATGGCTATGAATGCAAATCAATATTACTCGTTAATAATTTTAATAATTAAATAAAAGAACTTCCCTCATATCATGAAGGAAGTAAAAATCTCATACAACAAGGCTACGGAACTCTATGCAAGACAGATTCCTCCCAAAACTATTTTTCCAAAACAAAAATCTCAGAAAGAATCTTGAACATCAGTTTTACTCAGTTATCTTCCTATTTTTACCACATGCTGCCCTAGATGTGCTCACTAAGTTGTGCCAAGAAATCTGAAGGACAATCACTTGGCCAAATGACTGGAAGCTTTCTATATTTGTTCCCATTTCAAAGAAAGGTGACATAACGGAGTGTAGAAATTATCGAACAATATCATTGATATCACATGCAAGCAAGAGTCTGCTGAAGATTATCCAAAAACAACAGGAACAGCAAATCAACAGAGAACTGCCAGGAGTGCATGCTGAAGGGTGGTGGTACTAGGGACATTGTAGCTAATTTATGATGGATCTTGGCTGAAAGCAGGGAGTACCAGAGCATGTCCATCTGTGTTTCATTGATTATGCAAGGGAGTTTGACTGTATGGATCACAAAAAACTGTGAGAAGAATGGGAATCCCAGAACACTTTATCGTGCTACTATGAAACCTATATATAGACCAGGAGGAAGCCGTCAGAACAGAACAAGGAAACACTGCATGGTTCAAAAATGGGAAAGGTGAACACCATGGATATGGTGTCCTATCACCATACCTTTTCAACCTATATGCAGAACAGATTATCTGGGAGGCTGGGCTCTATTAGGAAAAGTATGCCATCAGGATTGGTGGAGGAGTCATCAACAATCTGCGTTATGCAGATGACACAACCCTGCTTGCTGAAATTGAGGAGGATCTGAATGTAAACTCTGATAAAGAGAGGTATTTTTATTTTTCATATGTCTTCTATACCTAATACTCAGAATCACATTATTGTTTTTAATATTAGGTGCTACTGAGTCAAGTATGATTTATACAACCCTATGAACAATAGATCTAAACTCTGTCCTATTCTGTGCCGTCGTTATCATCTCTGACACACCTGAGTCCATTGCCACAGTCACTGTTTCAATCTATCTAGGTAAGAGTTTTTCTCTCTTTACTGACCCTCCATGTTTCGAAGTATGATTTCTTCTCTAAGGAGTATCATCTCCTAGGAACATGGTTAAACAATATGAGACAAAGCTTTGTCATCTTTGCCTCCAATGAGCACACTGACTGCTCTTTCTCCAAGCTATATCTGTATTTTGGTGTTTTGGTTGTTGTTTTGTTTTGTTTTGTTTTGTTTTGTTTTTGGGGTTTTTTTAATCAGTTCATGGAGAATCAGTACTCTTCTAAATAATACAGTTAAAAGATGTCAGTTCTTCTTTCATTCTTATTCATTGTCCAGCTCTCAGAAGCATAGCAATCGATTAGAAAGACCTTTGCCTGAATCAGACATACCTTAGTTCTCAAACTAACATCATTGCTTCTCAATAATTTCTAGTGCTCCTGATTTTAGGCTTTTCCAGTGTAATATGGTTTTTGATCTCCTGATTGCTGGTATCAAGGATGTTGACTGTGGACCCACATAAGATGAAATCATTGACAATTTCAATTTTTTCTCCATGTATTGTGATGTTGTCTGTTGGTCTAGTTTTGACAATTTTTGTTTTCTTGATGGGGAGATGTAATCCATATTGAAGGCTGTATTCTTTGATCTTCTGCAGTAAGTGCTTTAAATCATCTTCATTTTCAGTAAACAAAGTTGTGTTACTTACATAATATTTGTTATTGTTGAGTCTTCCTCTAATCATGATGCCATATCCTTTTTTCACAGAGTCCAGCTTCTCAAGTAGTTTGCTGAGTATGCAGATTGAATAGATATGGGGGAGAGAATGCAATCCTGACACAGGTCTTTATTTTAAACCATGCAGTGTTATCTTGCTCTGTTTACACAATAGCCTCATGGTCTGAGTATAGGTTTTGCATGAGCACACTTATAAGTGTTCTAAGATTTCCATTCTTCTTAAAGTTAGCCATAATATTTTAAGATCCAAATAGTTAAGTGACTTTGCATAGTCAATAAGCACAAATAGGAATTCTCTGGTATTTTCTGCTGTCATCTAGGATCCATCTGATATTAATAATAGTAGTAGTAGTTGTTGTTGTTATTGTTGTTGTTGTTGTTAGGTACCAGTGAGTCAAGTGCCCTGTGAACAATGGATCTGAACCCTGTCCTGTCCTACGCCATACTCACACTTCCTAGCATTAGAACCCATTGAGACAATCACTGCATCAATCCACTTAGTTGAGGATCTTCCTCTCACTGGCCGACTCTCCAACCTTCCAAGCATAATGTCCCTATCCATGTAATAGCCCTTCCTAACAACATGACCAAAATATGTGAGACAAAACCTCATCATCCTTTCCTCCAAAGAACACTCTGGATCCACACTCTACAAGATATATTTGTTCTTTTGGCAGTCCATGGGATTTTCAGTTCTCTTCTCCAATAACACAGCTCAAAGGAGTCAATTCTTCTGTCATTCCTATTCATTGTCCCGCTCTCAGATGCATAGCAAGTGATAGAAAGACCATGAGCTGAATCAGATTCACCCTAATCCTCTAATTGACATTATTACTCCTCAATAATTTGGAGAGGTCCATAACTGCAGACTTTCCCAATGCAGTGTGTCTCCTTATTTTCTGACTGCTCCTACCAAGGGTGTTAATTGTGGATCCAAGTAAGATGAAGCTGTTGACAGTTTCTATCTCTTCTCTATCCATCATAATGTTGCCTTTCAGTCCACTGTAATGTTTTCTTGACATTGAGATATTCGAAGGCTGCATTCCTTGACCTTCTGCAACAAGTGCTCAAAGTTCTCCTTACTTTCAGCAAGCAAGGTCGTGTCATCTATACAACACAGATTATTAATGAGTCTCCCTCTGATCCTGATGTCACATTTCTCTTCATAGAGTCTATATTTCCATATAATTTACTCAGCATATATATTAAATAAGTATGGAAAGATAATATGACCCTGACACACTGTCTTCTTAATTTTAAACCATGCAGTGTTCCCATGCTCTCTTCATACAACAGCCTCCTGGTCTAGATATAGGTTTCACGTAAGCACAATTAAGTGTTTTGGGACTCCCATTCTTCTCAAAGTCAGACACACATTGTTATGATCCACAGAGTCAAACACCCTTGCATAGACAATTAAGCACAAATAGACATTCTTCTTCTTATATTACCTACTTTCAGCCAGGATCCTTCTGACATCAACAATGAAATCCCTGGTGCCATGGCCTCTTCTAAATCCTGCTTGAACTTCTGGCATTTCTTGATTTATATACTGTTTAAACTGTTTTTGAATGATCTTCAGCATTTTGCTTGCATGTGATATTAATGATTAGCAATGATCGTAAGTACTTAAATATTTGTTAGATGAATGACATGCAAGATTTTGTGAAATTGACCATTTTCTAAACTAAAGTTATGAAACACGTTCTCCACAGGCCACTCTGTATTTGAATACCTGACTTTCATAAACTAACATAATAGGTCCAGATTGTTGTCGTCTGATGAAAAAGTGAAGGATGGTTCCAAAACCCAGAGCATTTAAAACTTTAAAAGGTGTACATTGCCTGAAAAGAATTATAAATTTACCATTTTGGAAAACCATAACCCAAAGAGCACAATTAAAGTCTCTAATAATATTAATGTGCCATATTAACTGCTTGATATAAATCACTCAATATAACCTTCATGACAACAATGAGAGAAACTAATATTATTTCTATTTTTACTAGTTCTTAGGAAATTCTCTCAAATAAAAGGAGTTGAAATTTCAGTCCAGATTTACTTGACTCCAAGTTTATTTTTTTTCCTCTTCTTTCTTTAGAGATTTAAGTGAAATTTCAGGTAACTAGTTTGAAACATTTTTAAACTCTCAAAGTGAATCTGGGTCCATTCATGGTGGAATAGTTTCCCTAAGGGGAGCCAAAAAGGGTTCAGTGTTTAGGTTATTTAAAGCAAAATGAAACCTAGTAAAAGATGTAGGTCTTTGAGCAATTTTGTACTGTGAGAAATCTTGGATGGATTGAATATGGAATGCAGTGTCCCTTTGCTTCAACAGTCCCATCTAAAAATAAATATAATAGCAAATTCTGCCAATGTTCCCTTTATCCTGTTTTGCAACTTCTATACCAGCCCAATTTCAAGGACCAATTTGCCAGAATCTTGTAAGATTGAAATCTCTGATAATTAGTATCTTCCAGACAGACTTTAACAATGACCAAGCTTAATGGTAACTGCCCTTAAGTGTAACACTGGCTTTAACTAATCACTGGCCTCAACTGTGACTGGCCTTAACTGAGACTAAGAGAGTTCTTGCAGCAGGCATGAGTCGGTCGGCTGTTGTCTGAAGCAGTTCTCTGACAGCCCAAACTTCTACTCTTTTGGATTTACTAACTTGTTTCCATTCAAGGTCACTCTCAGTCAATGAGAGAGTGCAATAATAGTGCCAGTGCAGTCTTCTGGGCTTGAATGATCTGCTTTTGCTTGCAGACTCTGCACTGGATTGAGATTTTTTTTTAAATTTTTTTTCCAGAATTGTGCTTTTTGGTCCAAGACTCTTCTCAAGTAATCCTTTGTCCTTATCTCTGTTCACAAGTGCCAGAGATGCCTTATGGTCTAAAAGTTCTTCTTTTATGTTTCTGTTCACTCTCCCTCAGTTATTATACAGGTGTTCACCTCAATTAATCTCATGCATGCCTGGCCCTATCTTTTTGTCTACTTTTCACATCAGAGTAATTCTGAGCCTATATTATAAGCATCATTTTTGAAAGTTTCTCAAGGGTAATAAGTCTGATTACCCACTATGCCTTATCCACTGTGTTCATGTTTCCATGGGATTAATAGTGTATCTGTTATTAGCTGCCTTCTCCTTCTTATTATCACACCCTTTTTATCTACTTATGCCCCTTGCACCTTCTAATAAACTACCTATACATGAAATTTAGTGTCTAGGGAAATTCATATGAGGACAGATGTTATGGAAGAACAATAATTCTAAGTTTAGTAAATACTTTCCAGCAGTAGCATCAGGTGTTAGTGTTCTCTGGGCTCCAGATAGGTATAGTTATTTGCATAATAACCAGCCAAGAAATAAACAGAAATTGCTAATAGTCACTGTCTCACAGGGCCAGAAGCTGCCTACACTTAGTCAAACAGTGTCCAGGACTTCCATGTTTCCAATCCTAAGTAGTGTTGGCACAACAGATGGCTGATATATTTTAGTGTTTATTTACATGCAAAGATTGTGCAGTTATTGTGAAGTAGTCTAGTAAGTGAGCCAAATGCTGGAGTGCACATCTGGATGAATGCTCTGGGCAGCTGGGCACAGATCAAGAGGGTTATTACTGCTGTTAAAGAATTGAGGATTGTTAGAATCTTCTTACAAAGCATCTAGGGAAGTGTCTTGCTCCTGAAAGTATAAGCCTTTCTCAGCTTATTAACCTTTAATCTCCTTTGCTTATTCCTACCCTTCACCATTTAACATAGGTTACTGTTAAAATACATTATGACCTGAAAACCTCCCTCCGTGGATATTACAGGTCATTCTCTAAGGTTTTAAGTTTATTTAACCAGTTTTTCAAAATCCAGGGCTTATTCTCTCTAGCTAAGAACTTTTCCATGTAACCTACACCATTTTGGCATATCCATTTGGCAAAAAATAAATTTCAAAAGAAGATGGAGGAGCCCAATTTAGAAGCTAAATCTCATGGTTAAATGTCTTTTCAAGAACCCAGAAATTTCATTTATAAAGGAAACATAATCAGTAAGATTAATAGTATTCATATAGACGGAAAATCATCTAGACACCTAAAAAGATTTATGTTAAATGAATTCAAATATAAAATTCTATCATAAGGGAGCAATAGCAGACTAGCCCATTGAATATTGCTAACCCAAAGATCTCCCATCTCTGGAGGTCAGAATCTCCTAACAGTTACACAAGACAAACATGAGCAATCTCTTACCATGCCTTAGAAGCCTGCTCAATGGAGGGCCAGTGTGAAAAGAGCAAGAGCTACATGGAGATGGTCATATCTGACATTTACCAAATTCACAAAGAGAAACTGTTCCCATCAACAGCACCAACAACACAAAACCAATTCCTATGAGATTAGACATATATCCACAACATTCCCTAACTTTTTCTACTCACCTTGACACCAGTCTTACTGCTTGTGTTGTTGTTATGTGCTGTCAATTCATTTAGGACTCATAGTGACCCTATGCACAACAACTTTAAAACCTGCTCTATGCTGTGCCAATCTTATTGTCTCTGACACACCTACCCCCATTACCCCACTCACTGAATCAGTTCATCTCATCAAGGGTCTTCTTCTCTTGTGCTGTCCCTCCACCCTCCCAAGCATGATGTCCCTCCCCAAGAAATGGTCCTGCCTTTCAACATGTCCAAAGTATGTCGGACAAACCTTTAAAATCCTTATCTCCAAGGAGAAGCCTGGTCTTACTCTCTATGATGAGCTTGCTTGTTGTCCTAGCAGTCCATGATATATTTAATACTCTTCTCCAGCACCACAGTTCAAAAACATCAATTCTCCTTTTATCATCTCTAGTTATTGTCCAGATTTCAGATGCATAGCAAGTAATTGCAAAGATCATGGACTGGATCAGGTGTACCTTAATCTCCAGCCTGATGCCATTGCTCTTCAGTACTCTGGAGAGGTTTCTGACAGCACTTTACCAAGGCAATTCATCTTTTTATTTCCTGGCTGCTGGTACCACCAGTATTGATTATGGAACCCAAGCAAATTAAAGCTGTTAACCAGCTCAATCTCTTCACCATGTAACATGATGCTGCCAATTGGTCCATTGGTAAGAATTTTTGTTTTCTTGATGTTGAGTTTCAGTCCATATTTGAGGCTGCCGTCCCTGACCTTCTGCTGCAGGTGCTTAAGGTCCTCCTCAAGCAAGCAGGGTTGTTTTAACTGCATAATGCAGATTGTTGATGAGTCTACTTCCACTGCTTTATTGGGTCCAAAGTCCCATATGATAGCTCACAGACCACACAGAGTCATTCTGTGGAGTTCAAAAGGCTATAATTCTAGTTAGTATCAGAAGGCAGACAGGACAGCATCCCAAATGAGCTCACTGGTGGCTCAGTCTTGAGCCTCGTGACTTTATGCCAGTGTTACAAAGTTCTCAGTCCTACTAATATTGGCTCTCTCCTTCCCTGAAGCAGGTGTTCCATAAACTTGGGCAAAGGCTTTTAGTTCTGTTTCTATGCATGGGGGTGGGGGGAGGGCAGCAGTTTCAAGATCAGCTGAATAGCATGTTGGCGACCTGATTCTTCGCTTCAGTCATGGCTGCTGCTGCTGTATGTGTACCTTGTGCCACTACTGTGTTACTTGGCACGAAAATGTTTGCCCCTAATTGGGCATCTACTTCATGTATGCTTCTCCTTGGCTCATAGTGAGAGACTCTCTGCTGCTGGGTTTGCTCGATTTAATAGTGAGGCTTGCCAACCTCCTTGCAGATTGGTGAGACTAGTCAACCCCTTGTGAATAGGCTAATATACTCCATCTGCATATTTCCACCCATCTACACGGCAAAGTAAAATTCAATGGATAGGAAAGTAATTTTGAGTTATAAACTCCACAGCCAGTTATGAATTGGTTCTGACTAGATTGCAATGTTTTCAATGAAATTAAAATTACATGATACACCATCAAAGTCATTAAAAGTCTTTGGGAAGTGTTCATGATATATGGTTCATTAAAAAAAATTATAGAAACAGAATTTTCAAAAAATATTGCTAGTGTTTTATATACAGATACTTAGAGATAACTGCATTAATATGTGCATATTTGTAGGGGGAAAACCACTAGAAGATCATTATGTCTATTTCTCAGTAACAAAGTTAGTAGGGATTATCTTCTGCTTTCGTTTCTATAGTTTACAATTTAATTTTAGAATGACTATGGTTTCCTTTGGCATGTTGAAGATGTTGTTGTTGTTGTTGTTGTTAGGTTCTATCACTTCAACTACAATTCATAGTGACACTATGAACAATGTCTCTGAATCTTAACCTGTCCTGAGCCAACCTCACCACCTCCAAAACATCTGACTCCAATCACTTTATCAATCCATCTCTTCCAGGTTCTTCCTTTCTTGTAATGATCCCCCAGCCTTCCAAGCATTATGTCTTTCTCCAAGGACTGGCCCTGCCTGATAACATTCCCAAAGTGT
>NW_006399845.1:1856831-1882635 GCF_000299155.1 Elephantulus edwardii | reverse complement strand
TATTTATCATACAGATTGAAAAAGTATAGAAAAAGGATACATCCCCGATACATTCCTTTCTTAATTTTGAATCATGCAGTGTCCCCTAGCTCTTTTTGAACAATAGCTTGTTGGTCTAGGTACACATTTTACATGAGCACAATCAAGTGTCCTGGGATTTCCATTCTTCTCAATGTTAGCCACAATTTGTTGTGATCTACACAGTTAAATGCCTTTTCACAGTCTATAAAACATAAATAGACAACCTTCCGGTACTCTCTGCTTTTAAACGTGATCCATCTGACATCACCAATGATATTCCCAGTCCTACAGCCTTTTCTATACCCAGTTGGCAATTCTTCGTTGATGTACAAAGACATTTTAGTTTCATATAATAGAAATGAATTTTCCATGTGTTGTAACAGTATCTGGTATCTTTAATTTGATCTTGGTAGAGTAGGGGTATATAAGGTCTTAGGCAACTACATTAGATCAACAAATAAAGTGAGTATTTATTAGGTTTTACTTTCTGAATTGTTAGAACCTGATGGAAATTGTGTCAGTATTCCCAGTTAAAATTTGTGATGGAAAGGATCATCAGGTGCCTTCTAGGTAATTTGGGAGAAAAATCTATTTAGGAAATTTTATCTCATCTTCTGAGGAAAGGACATCAGAGAATAATTCTAGTCAACTCCCTTGCCGTTTACTTCTGAATGAAGCTTAACTCTTTTTTAAAACATTTTCATTATTATTAATTTAAATGAAAATATACAAAGACTTTGGATTTCAATTCATTCATTGTTGCACTTTTCTCCCTACCCACCCTCGCCCCCAATTCACTCTTCTCTTTGAAAAGTAAAAGAAAATTTTTTCATTGTTTTACAATCCGTCCCCCAAGTCCACTCCACCATGCTCTTTTAAAGAGATACAACTTCAAAAGTAAAATTCCAGAAGCTAAATTTTCTTTACACATACTTGTAAATAAAATACTTGAATTTAATCTTAACCTTGGATTAAGAACAAACTGGCACTGCTGCTTTAGACTAGTCCCTTGACCTCCCAGGGCTTCGAATCTGATATGTAGAAAAGTATGACAATTATCCTGCTTTTTCTCCTGGGGAAGCTAGGTTCCAAAATGTTGTACAATAACTACAAAAAGGGAGAAATCTCTGAGGCCTAGTAAATACCCTATGTCTGTTAGCACGCATTTTCGTCATAATCATGACTTTGAACTGACGTTCCTCTGCTCCAAGCAGGTTTAGACTGACTAAGAAAGATTTTTAGCCCACAGGCCAGTTAAGGTTCTTAATTAAGACAGAAATTTATTTTGTTTAATAAGAGATAAACAGGATTTGTTGGCAAGTTATCAGAGTAGAAGGAAGAGGGAAAACTGACTAGAGCATCAATTCTCAAAAAGATGAGAGATTATGTTAAATCCAATGCCCAAGAATTATATTATCCAGGGATATCTGTATACTTACTAGGCCTTGGATATTTCTACTTTTTGTAGCTATTTTTTAACCTTTCTGCAAAATAGCCTTGCTAGGAGGAAGGAGAGAGTAAGCTTTTCCAGATCTCAGAAGTCCTGGAAAGTTACATTACCAATATTCAGGGATTGTGTTAGGAAATTACACTGCTAAATGATAGGTTATCCCTCTCTGGTGGTTCAAATCCACAGTGGCTCCTTGGGTGAAAGATGGGCTGTCTCCTTCCATACGATTGATTCACAAACTCAGAAACCAAAGGAGTGTCAGCGATGAATTAGTTCTGACATAATTACAGTGAATTTAAAGTTTTGAGGTTATTTTGTGCTTTTGGGTTTTGAGTGTTTTTGATTTGTGGTGTATTTGTTTTGTTTGTTTTTTAAATATCATAGAAGTATAGAAATTGTCTTATACCAGCAACAATAACAACCAACCAACTCAAACTCATTGCCAGTGAATGGATTCCAATTTTTAAAAGCTATGTGACACATAGTAGAACTAACAAATGGGTTTCCAAAGCCACAATTCTTACAGAAATAGATGGTCACATATTTCTCCTGAAGAGTGGTTAATGGGTTGAAACTAGCAATGTTTGATTAGCAGCCAAACAAATACAATGTACAGTGAGGAGGATCAGACGCCCTTATTAGAAGTCCAGCCCACACACGGGTGGGTTTTGGGGCTATTGAGAGTTCAGCCTGCAAACAGTTAACTCCCTGGTTTAATATTAAAGAGAAACCTTTTTCCTCTGTCCTGCAACCAGGCTGGGAACTTGGAGGTCTCTCTTCCTGTAAAGCATATATCTTAAGTTGTTTCTATCTCCCGACTCTTTTCATGTGAAAAGCAGCATCTATCATAAGGAACAGAGTGTGTACCCTCTCTTGCTCGATTGTTTCTGTACCCACCTTTTATGATTCTATGACAACTGAGATATGAGATTACTGTTTATTATGGTTCTATGGAAACCCTAAAAAATGAGGTCATTGCTTAGACCCCTGTAAATTCCAATAAATGCCACACCACGATGCTGCAGCTTCTCGTCGTCTGTGTGAGTGTGTTTTTCTTTGCTGCAGCCCTGCCTTGTTTTCTGTGTGCATTTGTCTCTTTATGTTCATTTCTCCCAGGAAAAAGGGTTGCGGTTTGCAACAGCAAAGTCACTTCCATTATTACCGATAATTCCACCATCACGCCTTCTGTGAAAAATCATCTCTGACCATTCCTCTTGTCTTTGAATCATTCATACAAGTTACAATGTTCTACATGGCAAAGTATAGCTTCTGTGCCTGTCTCATGATTTTTCAAAAACAAGGACCAGAAATATCTTGTGCCCTTCAATCAGCAGTGGAAAGTAATACCCTAAAGTGGTTTTCCCAATATGTGCACTTGTGTAGGAGGGAAGACAGTTCCCTTTCATATATATATATATATAGTGTGTTCTTCACAATGATAAAAAGGCAATCTAACATCTAGCCAACTGACTGGAAGAGATCTATATTTTTTCCCATTCCAAAGAAAGGTGATCTGACAGAGTGAGACAATTATTGAAAAATTTCACTGATATCACATGCAAGCAAGAGTCTGTTAAAAATTATCCAAAAAGCAACTGGAATGGCACATCAACAGAGAGATGCCAGATGTACCAGCTGGGTTAAGAAGATGCCGTGGTACTAGGGATATAATAGCAAATGTTAGACGTATCATAACTGAAAGCAGAGAGTACCAGAGGAATGTCTATCTGTGTTTCATTGACTATGCAAAGGCATTTGACTGTGTGGATCATAACAAACTGTGGCTGACTCTGAGAAGAATGGGAATCCCAGAACACCTGACTGTGCTTATGCAAAACCTATACTTGGACCAGGAGACAGTCGTCAGAACAGAACAGGGAACACTACATGGTTCAAAATCAGGAGGGGTGTACACCAGGGATATGTCCTATCTCCAAACCTTTTCACTCTATATGTAGAAGAAATCATGCAGGAGGCTGGGCTCTATGAGGAGTGTAGGATCCTGATTGGAGGAAGACTCATCAACAACCTGCTTTATGCAGATGACACAACCCTGCTTGCTGAAACTGAGGAGGTCCTGAAGCACTTGCTGAAGAAGGTGAAGGTCTACAGTCTTCAATATGGATTGAAGCTCAACATCAAGAAAATGAAAATTCTCACCACTGGACTGATTGGCATCATCATAATAGACGGTGAAGAGACTGAGATTGTTAACATCTTCATTTCACTTGGTTTCATAATCAAAACTCTTGGTACCAGCAGCAAAAAATTAAAAGACAAATTACATAGAGAAAGTCTTTTGTCAGAGAACTCTCTGGACTACTGAAGAGCAATTATGTCAATCTGGAATATCATGTGCTTCTGATTCAGACCATAATCCTCACAATTACTTACTTTGTGTCAGAAATCCAGACAATGACTAGGGATGATAGAAGGAGAGTTGATGCCTGTGAGCTGTTGTGCTAGAGAAAAGTATTGAATATATCATGGATGGCTAGGAGAACAAATAGATTTGTCCTGGAGAGGGTGAGACCAGGCTGCTTGTTGGAGGCAAGGATTCTGAAGGTTCGCCTGACATACTTTGGACATGTTGCCAGGAGGGACATATTTGGATGTCTTTGGAGAGGGGCATCATGCTTGGGAGGGTGGAGGGACAGTGCAGGAGAGGAAGACCCTCAATGAGATGGATTGATTCAGTGACTGGGGTAATGGGGGTAGGTGTGTCAGAGACAAAAATGTTGGCACAGGATAGAGCAGGGTTTGGAGCTGTTGAGCATTGGGTCACTATGAGGCACAAGGAACTTGGCGGCACATAACAACAGAAACAACAGGCCAAAGCACTCCAATATTCTTTTTAAGTTTGGAAATAATTGTGATAAAATTGATGTTATATCAGAGCTAGTTCACCAAATTCTGATCTAAATCTGCTTTTGTTTTTGTTTTTGTTGTTGCCATGTGCAACTCAATCCACCTCATCGAGGGTCTTCCTCTCCTGCGCTATCCCTCCACCCTCCCAAGCATGATGTCCTTCTCCAAGGACTGGTCCATCCTTGCAACATGTCCAAATGATGTCAGACAAAGTTTCAGAACCTTGCCTCCAAGGAGCAGTCTCGTTTAACCCTCACTGGAATGAACATGTTCGTTTTCTTAGCAGTCTATGGTACATTCAGTACTCTTTCCAACACCACAGCTTAAAGGCATCAATTCTCCTTTTATCATCCCTAATTGTTGTCCAGCTCTCCGACACATAATAAGTGACTGCAAAGACCAAGGTCTGTATCAAGTGCACCTTAGTCTCCAGAGTGACATCATTGCTCTTCAGTGCTTTGGAGAGGTCCCTAAAGCAGACTTTCCACCTCAATACATCTTTCAATTTCCTGGCTGCTGGTGCCAAGAGTGTTGACTGTGGAGCCAAGCAAACTAAAGCTGTTAACAATTTCAGTCTTTTCATCCTCTGTCATGCAGCTGCCAATTGGCCCAGTGGTGAGAATCTTTGTCTTCTTGATATTGAGCCTCAATCCATATTGAAGGCTGTAGATCTTGACCTTCTGCTGCAAGCACTTCAGGTCCTCCTCCGTTTCAGCAAGCAGGGTTATGTCAGCTGCATAGCACATATTTTCAATGAATCTTCCTTCAATCTCGATGCCACACTTCTCCTCATACAGCCCAGCCTCCCAGATAATCTCTTCTGCATATAGGTTGAAAAGGTATGTAGACAGGACACATCCCTGGTGTACACCCTTTCCAATTTTTAACCATGCATTGTTTTCTTGCTCTGTTCTGATGACTGCCTCCAGGTCTAAGTATAGGTTTCACATTAGCAACATCAAGAGTTCTGGGATCCCTATTCTTCTGGGTTAGCCAAAGTCAAATGCCTTTGCATAATCAATGAAAAAAGACATTCTCTTGGTACTTCCTACTTTCAACCAAGATCCATTTAACATCAGCTACAATATGCCTAATACCACGACCCCTTCTAAACCCAGCCTGCACTTCTGGCAGTTCTCTGTTGATGTGCTGTTCTAGATGTTTTTGGATGATCTTCAGCAGAATCTTACTTGCATGTGATATCAGTGATATTATTTGATATTTTCCATACTCTGCTGGATCTGTTATTACTTTATTGTTATTGTACTTGGTTACCATCTAGTTGATTCTAACTTACAAAGACTCAATGGAATAGAGTAGATTAGTCCTGTAAGGTTTTATGGGCTTAATCCTTAAATAAATAGGTCACAGAATAAATACATCTTCTATGATGTTGTTGTTATATGTTGTGAAATCAGAACCAACTCATAGCTGACCCTCCAGTAGGTTTTCAGAGGCAGTAAACTGAATGGAAGGAAATTGTTCATTCTCTCCCAGTAGAAAAACTGGTGTATTTGAACTGTGTGCCTTTGAGTTGGCAGTCCAACCCCTTAGCCACAAGGCCACCAGGGTTCCTTGACAAAGCTACTGTTACTATTTATTATGTTTCATCGATCTATAAGCAACTCATAGTTGACTCTCTAGGGATGATAATTGCAAAGGAGGAGACTGTTCATCTTTCTCCCATGGAACAACCAGTGGATTTTACCTGCATGACTTTGGCTTGGTGGTGCAACTCCTTATCTCCAGACCACAAAAGATCCCTAAGGAGCCACTTGGCAGCTTCAAATCACCAGACTTAGTTTTAGTAGACATCTGCTTAACTATTCTGTGACCAGTGCTCCTTTCTTCTTTCATAACTGCCTGCAGAATCCAGACTACTTTCAGTTTGTTTCTCTTGAAGATAGTGTTTTACTTTCCCATTTTATTCTTTTGAACATGTTAAAAAACAAAGAATGCAGTCTGCTTTTACTTCTATCTCTTCCAATAAATTAAAACAAAACAAAACTCCTTCTATTCTTTGTAGCTAATCCAAAAGCTGTCACGTCCAGGAAGTTTTCTCTGGTTACACTGTCTACCCTATCTAAGGGACTCCTATGAGATTCCGTATGCACATGACCTTCTGAAGACAGCCATGTCCCATGTGGTTCAGTTGCAGAGTGATACTATATTTTAGAGACCATGACTCAAAGAGCTGCTGTTGTTAATTGTGATAGAATCAGCTTTGACTTACAGTACTAAGTACAACAGAACAAAACTCTGCTTGATTCTGTACCATCCTCACATCCGCTTTTGTGTCTAAGCCTATGGTTGCAGTCATTGCCTCAATCAATCTCATTGGGGGTCTTCCTCACCTTTGTTACTTTTGTTATCATAATGTACTTTTCCAAAGATTGGCCTATTTTGACAACATGTCCAAAGTACATGAGCCAAAATCTCACCTCCTCTGTATGAGATAAAAATTTCACCTCCCTTGTATTTAAATGGCACTGCCTTATATACTACATATTCTATAGGATATTTCAACCATCAAATACCACAGCATCACAACACATCTCCACAACACATCACTCCTGTCCTCTTTCCTGTCCCTCTTTTCATTATGTAAATAAGGCTTAAACTTTTGCCTGCAAGTCTTTCTTTTGTCCTTCATCATCCTGGCCTTCTGATTCCAAGTCCCCTATACACAGACACAAATACACACAAACCTAGAAGCTGTCTGGCAGAAGCAGACTCTCCAGGGGAAGGAAGGGGAGAAATTAGGCGAGCGAGAACAGACAACCATATGAAAGGCAGGTCTAATGGGTTGAGGTCGTACAGCCACTGTCAGTTTAATAAATTTTCTCTTGCTACATTTCCATCATTTATTTGGAAAATTACCTTGAATTAAAGTTATTTTTTTCACATGCATTTTCTTCCCAACTGAATTTTGAAACTGTCAAGGGCAAAGACTGAATCTCATTCATCTCTTTGGCCTTCACAAAATTTAACAGAATATCTGATATATAGCAACCACTCAATATAAGTGTAATAAATTAATGGGCACATTAATTAGTTAGTTAATTAAAGAGACTCAGCAGGCTGCCAGTATCCATGGTTATACTCCTCAAAAATTGTTGTGCAAAGAAGTAAATTAATGGTTTCCTAGTTCTTATTTCCAAGAAGTTTTATTTCTGCCGTATCCGAACAGCTATCATTAATAAGGACTTCAAATAAATGAGATCTAGGCTTACTGCTAGGAGTCCAAAGCCCATTTTGATCTGTGACAGAAAGAAGGACAGATATGATTCACAGAGTACACACTTTTTTAAAATGAACTTTCATTTCCTTGCCTCTAGCTGTAGCCTTTAGAAGCAGCTGAATGGCAGGGGAAGAGGATGTGAAGTGAAGGCTGAGGGGTCGTCAAAGCTGGCAGGTTCATGCTAACCTGCCCCCCATCAGAGGGTGTATCACACAAACCAGACTCACTCATCCTCTCGCATGTGCAACCTCTAGTAAGAGCAGTAAAAACTATTTTATGGGTACTTTCTACTTTTCCAAGTTCATGACCCCACTTAATCTTCAGAGAAATAGTGGGGCCCTCTTTCCCATTCCTCATTATCTCTACATTCTCTACCTAATGCCACAATTTAAAGCCCTATATAATAAAAGGGCATACACACTATAACAGTAACAATAAAATGAGAATTAGATATTTAGGCCATGGGGGGGCAACCCACATGTAAGATGATACCAGTGTGCAGACTTTTAAAAAACTACTCATGATAATAATGAGCTTTATACATGTTAAATTCCTACTTTTTATTGTTATATACTGCGAAATCAGAACTGATCTTCCAGTAGGTTTTCAGAGGCAATAAATCGCATGGAAGGATATCTTTTTATCTTTACCCCTGTGAAGCAGCTTGTGGATGTGAACTACATACCTTTGTGTTAGCAGTGCAATTTCTTACCAATAAGCCACCAGTACCCTAGACACCAGTAATTTTCTACCCCATATTACCCAATGAAACACGCACTATTATTAGTTACATTTTACAGGTGAGACAGATAGTATACAGAGAGATAAATAGACTTTTCCAAGGGCAAAGACTTGCCAATGGATGGTGATATTTACCCAGAAATCTTTCTACTCTTAGGTACTTAATCACAAAATTGTTTCCACAGTTAAAATAATTTAAGAAATAGTGAAGCAAATGTCATTTGTTTACTGCAGACGGTCAGAGTTTTTAACATGCTAGCTTTCATTACTATTCTGTAAAAAGTTGTTTTGCAAACTCATTTGATCATCCACTATTTTTGTTCTTGTGGATCTAGTGTGCCAGATTGAGAAGCATGCCAGAGTATTAGCCTCTACCTTGAGTTCAAAGTCTCCGGAAAGGTATTTGATGTTTCCCAAAGAAAAAGGTAGATGCCTCACAGCAAAACACGAAAAGACCAAAAATTTGTTGAAGAACAAAAATTACCTACAACTTATTTTCTGCCAGTCTTTGTAGTGACTTGTTAGTCCCATTTTTGAAATGAAGAAACTGAGCCTTATAAAGTTTCTCCAAGTGGTGGAGTCAGATTGCAGTTCCAGTCTGGACCTCAGAATTAGGGCTTTGAACTACTGGATAATAATATTCCACAAAGAATGTGCAACCAGGCATCTCTGTGCAGAAGCATGTATCCATGGCAATAACGCCAACTATCCAGACAGCTTGTCTGGTACCTTACCTGAATCAATTTACCACCACTGAACCTCAATATTTTTACCTATAAAATGGAGGCAATTAAAACCTACATTCTGGGAGTTTAAATTAAGATAAGAAAAGATATAGAGAAGACTGAGCATATTTATGAACACACAGTATTGATTGATGTTTATAAGCTTATATATAACCAAGCTAATATTTGATAAATGTAAGCTTAGTTTTTCCCTTATTTCCAAATGAATCACATAAGACTTTCTACAACACTTACTGCCCCAATTGAAATTATTTTTCAACTAAAAGCAGACAATAGGTAGGCCAAGTAAAACAACATGAAGTCACAAGCACTTGGTTCATTTGTCTTGTTTAGATAACTGTCATAGAGAAACACATTTGAACACATCAGCTAAATATGTCCCTTTGATTTACTGATTGAACCTTCCCCCAAATGATCTCATTTGTTTTCATATTATCATTCTTTCTAAATTCCATTTATATTCTCCTCCCAAGAAGGAGCTGGCTGGGTCTAATTTCTTTCTACTTTTGTTTCTTGTTTCTCCATTTGCTCAAGGCTTATTTAAGTATACATTGACAAAGACTCTATCTATAACCCAGACCACCAGAGGTGGTGCCTGTCTAGTTGAGAAACATCCAGACCCCCTACAAATAGCAGAACACCAATGTATTATTTTTTTCCTTGCTTTTTGAACATAGTTTAGATGCTGTCAAGGCAAGTATGACTCATACTGACCCTGTGAAAAACAGATCTGAACCTTGTTTTTTCCTGTGCCATCCTAATCATCTCGGATACACTTTTGCCCTTTGCTGCAGTCACTGTGTCAATCCATCCGGTTGAGAGTCTTCTTCTCTTTCACTGACCGTCCATCTTTCCAAGCATAATATCCCTTTCTAAGGAATAACCTTTCCTAACAATATGCCCATAACATGTGAGACCAAGCATTGTCTTCTTTGCCTCCAAGAAGCATTCTGGCTGCACTTTCTTCAAGATGTATCTATTTTGTTGTTTAAGCAATCTATAGGCTATTCAGTCCTCTTCTGTCATCCTGATTCATTGTCTAGCTCTCAGATACAGAGCAAGTGCTTGAACATATCATAACCTGAATCAGGTGCACCTTAGTTTTCAAACTCCTTGGTAATTTGGAGATGTCCCTGATAGCCAACTTTCCCAATGCAATATGTCTCCTGAGCTCCTGACTACTGGTGCCTAATGTTGTTGATTGTTGATTCAAGTATGGTGAAATCATTGACAACTTCAATCTTTTCTCCATCTATCATGATATTGTTTATCTGTCCAGTGGTGAGAGGTTTTAATTTTTTTCTTGATGTTGAGATGCAATCCATATTTAAAGCTACAATCTTTGGTCTTCTGTAGCAAGTGTTTGAAGTCCTCCTCACTTTCAGCAAGAAGTTTGTGTCGTCTGCATAGTGCAGGTTGCTTATGAGTCTTTCTCCGACCTTGATCTCGCATTCTTTTTGGCCTTACCTGGGCCAAACACATCTAAGTAAACACACTATATTCTTCACAATTCATTATTTTTTCCAATAACATAACACGTTTCTGAAAGCACAACTACAAAATTGTGCCTTTAGAAAGACAGTATTTCTATACAATTTATGGATAGTACACAATAGAATAAGGTTTCAACTTGTTCATAGGGTAAAAAACAATTTATATACTTAATATTATACAATTTCCTCTTTACCATCTTCCCTATTCCTGTGAAGTCACGGCAAGGAATGTTGAGCTGTGTAGTTTCAGCTGGTATAAGATCAGCAGTGGGCCCAGGAGGTGGCATGCAAGGACCTGCGGGAAGGTGTTTCAGTTTCATAACACAAAATGTGAGTTGGCATTCCTTTCCAAAAGGAACCCATGGCAGATAAAATGGACTGTCCTCTACAGAAGAAAGTACAAAAAGGGCCAATTGGAAGAAATTCAAAAGAAAAGAACCCACCAAGCAGTCAAATTCCAGAGGGTCATCTCTGGTGCATTGCTTGCTAATATGGCCCAGAGGACTCAACAGCCTGAAGTTAGAAAGGCTCTAGAACAGGCTAGGCTATCAGCGCTGCCAAAGACGAAAAAAAAAAAAAGCTAAAGAAGCATCTAAAAAGTCCGCAATGGCTGCTACTAAGGCTCCCACAAAAGCAGTGCTTAAGCAAAAAAAAAATGTGATGCCTGTGAAAGTTTCTACTGTCCAAGTTGGTAAAAAAATGATGAGCAGATGAGACTTAAGGATTCAATATAAAAAAAAATTACACATTTCCATTCCAATCCAGTAAATTACCTTCCTAATCAATACTGCACAGCCAAAAGCCATAAAAGACAAAGTAATGAAACAAAAATCTTTTATTACCCTCCCATATTACCACCAATTTTAAGGCCATCCCTACTATCTTTGGTGTTTTTGTATAAATTAACAAGAGGCACCTTCTCTGAGCAGATGTGGTCATGCTTTGTTCCAAGTCTGACTTGATCTCAACTCCTTGTCACACCTGTGCCTCAACAGTGCACTTCCCGAACAACTACATAGTGACCTTGATCAACATGCTCTATATTGTTGGTGTGTGCCATCGAATTGTCTGTGACCCATCGTGACCCTATGTACAACAGCTCTGAAGCCTGCCCTGTCTTGAGACAGTCTCACTAATTTCAACACGCCAACCCCCAGAGCCCCAGTCACTGTATCATTCCATCTCATCCAGGGTCTCCCTCTCCGGTGCTGTCTGTCCACCCTTCCAAGCATGATATTCTTCTCTAAGGACTTATCTCTCTTGGCCATGGGCTCAAATTACGTGAGACGGAGCTTCAAAATCCTAGCCTCGAAGAAGAAACTTGATTTCACCTCTCCATGACAGACTTATTTGTTTTCTTGTCAGTCCATCGTATGTTCAAGACTCTTCTCCAGCAACATAATTCAAAGGCACTCTGTATTACGATGATGAAATTCTATCTCATTTCCTTTGTTTTGTTATTGACAAACTACATTCTGTTGTCAGTACATTGTTGTTGTTGTGTTGTTGTGTATCGTCAAACCAACTCATAGCTAACGCTCCAGTGGGTTTTCAGAAGCAGCTTATCACCTGGGAAGAGATTGCCCATACTTTTCCCATGAAGCAGCTGGTGAATTCAAACTACGTGCCTTTGGGAAGACAGTGCAATTCCTTACCACTAGACCATCAGAGCTTTCTATTGTCAATATGTTGTTGTTGTTGTTGTTAGGTGCCGTCGAGTCATAGAAGACTCATAGCAAACGAAAGGCCTGAGCACTGTTCGTACATAGAGTTTCCAGAGGCAAGCCATTTTCGAAGTGGATGCCGCTCCTTCTTCCAGGCTTATTTTAGTCGGGAAGCTCCAGCCAATATTGTCCACCATGGGTACCGATTACCACGTTTGGCACATCACTGTCACAGTATAATGCAGGTTATCATCTACATAATGCAGGTTATTGAGGATTCTACCTCCAGTCCTGATACCACGCTCCTCCTCACAGACATATCTCAAAGGCATTTGACTGTATCAATCATAACAAGTTGTGGGTGACATTGAGAAGAATAGGAATCCCACAGCACTTAATTGTGCTCATGAGGAACCTATACCTAGAATACGATGCTACTGTGTGAACAGAGCAGGAGAACACTTGTTATTTATGTGCCATTAAGTTGCTTGCAACTCAAAGCCACCCTATGTACAACAGCCCTGAAACCTCCTCTACCCTGTGCCAACTTTACTGTCTCCGACACATCTACCCTCACTTAACCCAGTCACTGTATCAATCCATCTCATTCATGGTCTCCCTCTCTTTCTTCATCTCTCCACCCTTCCAAGCATGATGTCCCTCAGCAAGGACTGGTCCCTCCTTGCAACATGTCCAAATTATGTCACATAAAGCTTCAGAATCCTAGCCTCCAAGGAGCAGCCTGGCTTCATCCTCTCTAGGACAAACCTGTTTGTTTTCCTGGCAATCCACTCTTCTCCAGCACCACAGCTCAAAGACATCAATTCTCTTTCCATCATCCCTAGTCATTGTCCAGCTGTCTGATGTATAGCAATTGTGAAGGCTATGTCCTGGATCAGGCACACCTTAGTCTTCAGACTGACATCGTTGTTCTTCAGTACTCTGGAGAGGTCCCTGACAGACAACTTCCCCAATGCAATTTATCTTTTGATTTCCTGGTTGCTGGTACCAAGAGTGTTGATTGTGGAGCCAAGAAAACTAAACCTGTTAGCAATCTCAATATCTTCACCATATTTCATGACGCTGCCAATTGGCCCAGTGGCGAAAATCTTTGTTTTCTTGATGTTGAGCTTCAATCCATATTGAAGGTTGCAGTCCTTGATCTTTTGCAACAAGCACTTCAGGTCCTCCTCAGTTTCAGCAAGCAGGGTTGTGTTATCTGTATAACACAGATTGTTGATGAATCTTCTTCAATCCTGATGCCACATTCCTCCTCATACAGCCAAGCCTCCCAGATAATCTGTTCTGCACATAGATTGAAAATGTATGGAAACAGAAAACATCCCTGGCGTACCTCCTTCCCAATGTTGAACCATGCAGTGCCTACTTGCTCTGTTCTGACAACTGCCTTCTGGTCCAAGTATAGGTTTCACATAAGCACAATCAAATGTTCTGGGATTCCCATTCTTCTCAGAGTCAGCCACAGCTTGTTGTGGTCCATATAGTCAAATGCCTTTGCACAGTCAATTAAACACATTCCTCTGGTACTCTCTGCTTTCTGCCAAAATCCTTCTAACATTAGCTCTAATGTCCCTAGCACCATGCTCTCTTCTAAACCCAGCCTGCACATCTGGCAGTTCTCAGTTGATGTGCTGCTTCAGTCATTTTGGGGTAATTTTCAGCAGAATCTTGCTTGCATGTGATATTAATACTGCTCAGTAATTTCTGCACTCTGTCAAGTCATCTTTCTTTGCAATGGGAACAAACATAGATCTCTGCCATTCAGTTGGTCAGGTGGCTGTCCTCATTTCTTGGCACTACTTGGTGAGCACGTCCAGGGCAGTGTCTGTTTGTTGAAAAATGCCAATTGGTATGCTGTCAATTCCTGGAATCTTTCCCCCCCTCCCCAATTCTCTCAGGGCAGCTTGAACTTCTTCCCTCATCACCATAGGCTCTTGCTTATATGTTGGTTCATTAAATTCTTCTGTGTAAGCCAATTCTTTCTGGTACAGTGACTCTGTATATTACTTCTATCTTCTTCTTTTTTAAAATTATTAATTTCAATGAAAATTTACAGAGACTTTGGATTTCCATTCATTCATTGTTGCACTTTTCTCCCTGCCCACCTCTTCCCCCCAGTACATTCTTCTCTTTGAAAAGTAATAGAAAAATTCTTTCATTGTTTTCAAACACTCCCCCCAGGTACACTCCACTATACAGCTTTTGTATTCCTGCCATGACAAAAATACCTAATCATATATCCCTTTTAAATAGTTTTTCCCTCATCTGTTTCAATGCAGTATACATTATTGAGCCCATCTTTCTCAGCCTCCACCCAACTCCGAGGTCATTTCTGTTTTACAGCAGTGGCGCCATGCAGTATTTGTCCTTTTATGACTGAGACTTTTACTCAGCATAATGTCCTCTAGGGTCACCCACTTTGAATAATATTGCATGAGTTCCTTGTCTTTCAGTGTAGTGTAGTATTCCATTGTGTGAACATATCGAAGCTTCTCTATCCATTTGTTTGTTGATGGGCACTTAGGTTGTTTCCAACTCCTTGCTATTGTGAACAAAGCCACAATAAACATTGGTGTGCATATATTTGCTTGGGTGGCAGCTATGGTCTCTTTGGGGTATATTCCCAGTGGTGGAATTGCTGGGTCAAATGGTATCTCTATTTGCAACTTTTTGAGAAAGCACCACACCACTTTCTACAGTGTTTGCACAATTTTACATTCCCACCAACAGTGAATAAGAGTTCCAGTTTCTCCACAACCTCGCCAGCATTTGCCGCTTACTGTTCTGTTAAATTTTGCTATTCTTACTAGGGTGAGGTGATATCTTATAGTTGTTTTGATTTGCACCTCTCTTAGAGTTAGGGATTTTGAACATTTCTTCATGTGCTTGTTGGTCATCTGAATTTCCTCTTTGGTGAAGTGTCTATTCATATCCTGTGCCCATTTTTTCAACTGGATTATTTATCTTTATCTTATTGTGGTACTCAAGTATTTTATAAATTCTAGATATGTCCCTTATCTGACATGTCATTACCAAATATGTTTTCCTAGTCTGTGGCTTCCCTTTTTACCCTGTTGGAGAAGTTTTTGGATGTGCATAGGGATTTGATTCTTAGAAGGTCCCATTCATCTATTTATCTTCTCCTGGTTGTAGATTTTTCAGGATACTTGGAAGACTGTTTATGTAGTGGATTAGAACTTCTTGAGTTCTTCCTAGCTTTTCTTTAATGAAGTTTATGGTCCTTGGTTTTAGTCCTAGGTCCATAAGTTGGTTTTTGTATATAGAATGAGGTGTGGATCTTGCTTGAGTCTTCTGCAGATAGTTTTCCAATTTTGCCAAAACCATTTGTTTAAAAGGCTGTCATTCCTCACTTAACTGCTTTTATCTCCTTGTCAAAAATCAGTTGACCATAGGTAGATGGGCTGATTTATGGGTTCTCAATTTTATTCTATTGATCTATATGTCTGTTATTGTACCAGTACCATGCTGTCTTAACCACCATGGCAGTGTAGTAGGATTTGAAATCAGGGAGTGAGATGCCTCCAACCTTTTTTCTACTTTTAAGGAATGCTTTGCTTATTTGGGGCTTCTTTCCATTGCAAATGAAACTGGAGATTACCTTTTCCATCTCGTTGAAGAATGGGATTGGTATTTTTATTGAGATTGCATTGTATTGCCATTTTCACTATATTGAGTCTTCCTATCCATGGGCAAGGTATATTCTTCCACTTTTCCAGGTCTCTTTTTATTTCTTGTAGTAATGTTTTGTTATTTTGTTTGAATAGATCCTTTGTGCTTCTGGTTAGATTTACTCCCAAGTATTTAATCTTGTGATTAGCTATTGTGAAGGGTATTGTTTTTCTTAGCTCTGGCTCTGTATTCTCTTTGTCACTGTAGAGAAATCCAACTGATTTTTGTATGTTGATCTTGTATCCTGCTACTTTGCTGAATTGGTCAACTATGTCCAATAGTTTTCTTGCTGAGCCATTAGGGTTTTCTAAGTGTACTACCATATCATCTGCATTGTTGTCAATATACTAGTTGAATTTATGCATTCAAAATGTCAAACAGATTACATGACACCACCATTTCAAACTGTCTCACTCAATTCTCAATTTTCCATCATACTTGAAAAAAATAAAAAAAATTTCTAACACAGACTAAAAGACTACCTATTCTAGAACTTTCCTTTGCCCACACTTCTTAGGCTACAATAGCATTCTTACTTATTATAAAATATTGTAACTTTATTTCCACTTAAAAATTGTGTTCCATCAATGAATGCTCTATTTTAAAAACCCTCAAAATAAGTACCACAATAAATACCTAATTTTATGCATGGACCTGCAAGTCAGCTCAGGCTCTGCTGGGGCTAGCTGTTTCAGAAAGCAAGTCAGCTGGCTTGACTTCATATTATGAGTTGGATGCAGATTTGTCCCAACTGGCTCACATTCTTCTTACACCAACTGTCATGCAAGGCACATCCTTTTTATTGCCAGTGGCAGGAATAGAAGAGACCAAGCTGGATCATGAAAACACCTGTATCATCTCAATGAGCATCCTTTTAATAAAAATATGTCACATAGCTAAAGCCACCATCACCAAGGCTGGAAACTATACTCTGCTCCCAGTGAGAAAACCCAAACTCATTTCTCTTTATTCAGAGTTGAATAAAACAGTTGACCTTTTGGTAGGTTTTCTGAAGCTGTAAATCCCATGGTAGAAGATTGTCCATCTTTTTTCCCAGAGTCAATGATGGATTGAAACCACCAAAAATGTGCCACTTTTGGATTAACAACACAAGTTCTTACAAACTATACAATGAGAGATCACTAGCAATGTGTCAACGGGTTAAAATTAATCCTTAGTGAAAGGATTATGTTTTGCTTATTTCACTCAAGTGGGAAGGAATTGAAAATTTGCCTGCCAAACGATGTGCCTATTTAATCCTATTACAGAATAAGTAAGTTTTAGGACCAATATTCTCATGTGCCATTTCACTGAACTCTCTGAATCTACATAGTCCCAACCCCAATCCTTATGATTTGTTCCTTCTGTCTTCAGCTGAAATGTCACTTCTTCAAAAAAGTCTTCCCTGGTGCATATAATTCCAATGATTAGCTCATTTCCCAGTTTTGCTTAATTCAGTGTATGGATAGATTTAAATGAGCTTGTTTGTTTGTTTGCTTGTTTATTTACTATGTTTTCATCTGCTGGGAATGTGAGTTAGGATTTTCTGTCTTGCTCATTACTCATTTCTTTAATGATAGCAACAAGATAATCACTTAGCACGAAGATAAATCTTTAATCACAAAAATAAATCTTTTTTGAATGAGTATCTTTAGGGCCATGTGCTTCTTATAAACATTTTCATTATTTTTCAGTTTAATGTTAGTCTGATGACAAATTTTCAATTGTTTATTGTCGTATTTGAAAGAATGAAAGGATGAAGACAGGAAAGAGGGAGATAGATGATAGATAGATAGATAGATAGATAGATAGATAGATAGATAGATAATAGATATTGTCCAGAAAAAATGGTTCAACATCAAGTTACAGCAGGATATGGCCTAAGCCTCAGTGTTACTGTCTATAGAGTGGGAATAAGAAATGTGACTTTTACTTTAAAGATTAAATTAAACAGTGCATATATAACACTTAGTTAAATAAGGGAGAAATATTAAGTAGCAGATAATAGAAAAGATGACACAGAAGCTCTTTAAAACAGAGCAACATTTCATTGGTGCCAACTCATAACTGACCCTCCACTGGATTTGTGAAGCTGTAAATTTGATAGGTGGAGGTTATCCATCTTTCTACCCCTAGAAATGCTGGTGGATTTGAACTCTCAGAGACATATGGTTTATGGGTTATCAACATAACTTCCTTCACACTAAGACATCTCAGCTCCCTGGAAGCCCTTGAGTCCACTGTACAGAATTGGCTAGTGGATCACTCAGGGAAGAGATGTGTTCCCAGGTATCTCCAATCAGATCCCTGCTTGCTTCTCTAGAATAAAATGTCTGGGCAAATTCTAGTGTCTGATGTCCCAGATACCATTTAGGTTGGAGCCGACTTGTGGCTGCATTCTTCAATGACATTTTACGACTCCTTTATACTGGATTCCATCCCCAGAACCCTGCTGCAGTAGAAGTCTGTCTCTAAATTGATCTTAACTGATATGATGACATTTTTCTATCCCACCCTTAGAAATTATACTTTTGGAATATTGCTTTTTAGAAAGAAGTTGATGCCCATCTTATCTGATCAATTAGCTTACTAGAAGAACTTTATTAACAAATTAATTTTCCTGTGAGGTAGTTGAGGATTTTCCCATAAGTTAAATAAGACATCTACTTGACAACCTATCTGTGGTAGAAGGTAAGGCAAAGAGAAGAAACTGACTCCAAGGTCACTTGTCCTTGGTAAAGATAATTAATTTTGGTCTCCTATTTTGTTAACACTTCTATTTTTATAAAGATTACTAACTTAATAGTTTAATAATGGTTTTATGGCTAACCTATAAGAATAGTCACTTTCGTTTACTGGCAGCAGCATGATTGCATATGTCCTAAGAATAATTCAGTCTTCCCAACTAAATTTTAAGTAAGTATCCTCTTTGACTAAGTAGTGTTTAGATCTCTAGGGTATCACTTTCTTATAAAATTAGGCAAGTGTATATAATCAAAAGTATACATATAAATGCACTCAGATTTACATTATAAATAAAGATTATATAGTTAATACTATAACCTACAGCGAAGTATTGTTTGAAATACTGAAATAAACAATAGGCGTAAATTTGAATATGCTTAGAGAAATATCAGAATGCTGCACAAACAAGTATTCCAAACAATTTATGGAGGCAGAGAGTAGATGCGGCAACATGTAGGAAGGATATTTTGTTTATGGGGTGATAGTTAATTGTTGTAAGCTGAGTTTATTTTTAAATTTCTAATTGATAAAGTTAAAAAATGGAAAAAATACTATACTCATGAAATTTGAACATAGACTTTAAAAATTGACTAAACTATTTTTTTTTTCACTTTCCTGTCTTCATGCACTCCCCCAGCAGAGACAAGATGCCCTTTCTTTTTTTATTTATTTTTTTAAGATGCCCTTTCTTATCAAAATGAGAGCATTGACTTCAACTTCTCAAGGGTTTGCTCTCAAAGGATGCAGACCAAAGCAGAAAGCCAACAAACGGGGAGTCCCTAGCATGTGGTAGCGGTGGGAAGTGTGAGGGAGAGGTTGGCTGAAAGTGACTGTCCTGAGAAGATGGGTGAGCAGGGTTTTTGTGTTAGGTCACCTGGCTTCATCTTGTAGGAGAGCATCAGTTCTGCCTTGCAGGTTACATTGATACTGAGGCTTGTCCCCACACACTGGAAGTATTCCAACACTGTTGAAATGTTGGTTTTCATGAGTTCAAAGTCCATGGAGTTGCTGAAATACCATTCTGACAAGGAATGTTGTTAGTATTCATTTGTTTTAACAAGTGAGTCCATGTAAGAATAGGAAAAGAACTAGACAAATGCAGTGCACATCATAAAACAATTTATTATCCATGATGTAACTAAAGCTCAATGTTAAAAAGACAAAGATTCTCACCACTGGGCCATTTGGCAGCACCATGATAGATGAAGAAAAGATGGAGATTGTTAACAATTACAGCTTGCTCAGCTCCATAATCAACTCGTTTCCACCTGCGGTCAGGAAAGCAAAAGACAAATTGCATTGGGAAAATCTGCTGTCAGGGATCTCTCCAGGGTACTGAGAAGCAGCAATGTCAGACTAGAGACTAAAGTGCACCTGATCCAGGCCATATTGTTGTTGTTGTTCTTGTTAAGTGGCATCGAGTGGTAGGGAACTCATAACAACCTTATGAATGAACAAACTGAACATTTGTATAACTTCCATCCTTTCTCCAGGTTCATAGGGTTTGCGGGGGCAAGCTATTTCAGAAGTGGATGCCACTCCTGCTTCCAAGCTTGTTTTAATCAGAGAGGTCCACCAAACACTGTCCACCATGGGTGACCATTATTGCATTTGACACATCAGTGTCACAGTGTTCAGCTTCACAGCAACCACGAGTTACCTCTGTACAGCAAGTGGACAGACCAGGGCTATAAGACCTAGAAGAATGCTTCATCAAAGACAATTAAAAACAGAGCCAGAGGGCTGCAGATTAAAGTCACCCACCTTTGGCTTGGCAGCATCACTTTCTGTCTACTAGGCCAACTGGTATTTCTCTATGTTGTTGTTATTAAGTGCTATCGAATCATAGGTGACTCATAGTGACCGTATGAGCAAAAGACCTGAACGCTGTATAACTTCCATCCTCTCTCCAAGTTCATAGGGTTTCCAGAGGCAAGCTATTTCAGAAGTAGATGCCACTCCTTCTTCTGAGCTTGTTTTAATCAGGGCACTCCACCAAACACTGTCCACCATGGACAATGACTAAAGATGACAGAAGAATGAATACCTTCGAGCTGTGGTGCTGGAAAAGAATCTTGAACATGTCATGGACCACCAAGAAAGGAAATATTTCTGTCTTGGAGAAGGTGAAACTAATTTTCCCTTGGAGACCAGGATTTTGAAGCTCCATCTCACACACTTTGGGCACAGAGCCAGGAGGAACCAGTCCTTGGAGAAGGACATCATTCTTGGAAGGGTGGAGGAACAGCTCAGGAGAAGAAGACCCCCAGATGAGATCGATTGATACAATAACTGGGGTAATGAGGGTAAGTGTGTCGGAGTCCGTGAGATTGGCTCAGGACAGAGAAGGTTTCAGAGATGTTGTACATAGGGTTGCTGTGAGTCACAGTCACGGTATATAACACAACAACAACATGCTGTAATTCCTGGGTCACAAAAACAATACACTTGGCTGCTAACTAAAAGTTAGAGATTTAAGTCCATTTTTAGTCCACTCCTTCAAACTTGAAAGAAAGACCTGGTGGTATTTTTTCAAAAAATGAATCACTGGAAAACACAGGCAGTATGGTTTCTGACTCATATGGAGGCATCATGGGTCTGAGTTCACTAGACTGCAACCCATACTGGGTGATACAGGTTAACAGTTCCATCTATGATAACATAGGGAATATGTATTGAACAAGTCTAAAAGCAAGGTAGTATGTTAAGAACATAACATATGTATTCTTATTGAATCCTCCTAATATGTGCTCAGACCTTGTTTATCGTAAAGATCCAACGCTAATCTGACATTTTATGCTTGGTTGTTGAAGTTATTAAATGCTATCAAATCAGATCTGACTCCTAGTTAGCCCTCCAGTGGATTTTCAGAGGCTGTAAATTGCATGAGAGATTAGTATCTTTTTTTCCTACGGAAAAGCTGTTGGATTCGAACCATGTGACTTTAGGTGGGCAGAGAAACCCCTTACTGTTAGGTCATCAGAGCTCCTTTTTATACCTGGCAGGATCAGCAAGAAAATGATGCATACCTGTTTTCCAAGTCCAGGCTGTCACTACAACAACTGGATACTTTTATTTTCACTTCAGCATTCTAAGAGGCTTTTTAGAGAGTCAGGGTCATGCGAGCTGCCCTGTACAACCGTGGAAAAGTTCACATGTCTGAGCATCCATTAGTTAGGCTGCTGAGGCCAAGGCTCAGGTTCACTTTGCCTTCCTTTTTTCCATCTCTAAAAAAAGATGTCTGTGTACTGTTAAGTAATAACTAGTTGCAAAGTGCACTGTCATCACCACAGTCATCAAAGCTACTTTTGTTTCCCTGAGCTCTCAGGATGGAAAGGCAGATTTTTGCTTCTTTTATCACACCTTTCATTTTATTCCTCCAAATAACATTTCTTACTCAGAGTTACTTAACTAATTACATAAACAGAATCTTAGTTTGATCACTGATCAGGTACAGATGAGACTACCCAACCCTTAGAGTTGTCGTCAAGGTTAAAATTATATAGGGCTATGAAGCACAAAAGAAAATCAAAGTAGGTATTCAATGGACTATATCAGATCTCACTGGAGTAATCAGATAACAATATTTGGCATGATATACAACTGATATGTCCCTGGACACATTGCATAACACCTCTAAATAACATCCGTGCAACAAGAGTGATTTTGAAGACTCTTTTGAGGATTAAGTGGTATAAGTGCACTATATAAAACAACTCTGTTAGTAGCTAGTAAATTCTCAAAATTAGCAATTGTTATATGTTACCATCAAGGTAAGTCCAGATTCACGGTGAAAACACACACAACAGAATGAAATCCTGTGCCTTTGCCACAATCAGTTTCCAATGAGACACTTATTATATGTATGGATTCCCTGCTTTTCAAATATTTCCTTTTGTTTCAACAAAAAGTATACATTACTACCAATTTTCACTAAATGGGGGGAAAAATCTGAAGAGGATTTTCACTTTCACCAAAAAGATAAACCAGGATTCAGCATTTATTTTGTAACAGCATGTGGCAGATTACCATAAAGGAACATAGAGCCGTACAAGCAATTTGAGTACTCCCTTGGAAGGTTCTACAAAACTCTATGTGACCCAGAATTCCAGCAGTAAGCCACCGGTATTTGGCTTTCATCAAGGAAGATGATATGCACGGCCTTCTTTCCCTTTTATTCACTTCCAAGGATCAGCATAAGGATCTTTTATATGAACAGGTAGAATTCTTCTTGTCTCCAAATCAGCTCTTCTAACTAGCAAGTACATGCCATTTTAAATGTGGTATTGGGAGCACTCTCACAAGTGGGGTGCTTTGGAGCTCCCAGTAAAAACTAGTGGAATTTACTGTGAAAGGTCCTAGCACCCAGATAAAACCCATTGGTGAGTACGTCCCACCACACCTGATGCAAACATACTAGGCTCATTTTATTGCTTGTCCTCAGGCTCACAGCCTTAGAACCCCAAGCCACAGTTACCAGCACACTTCTGATCATCATCCTGCACCATGATTGATGTCGATCTAGCAAAATTGTATCACACCAAAACACAGCATCGTGGCCTCAAGTTACACTTAAGTTGGCAAACCAGTTATAGACAAAGCAATTCAGAGATCCCAGTAAGCACTAACTCACTTGTCTAGGAAACATCTCTGTCAAGCACAGGTTTACCAGAGCCCAAGCCTTGCCTAACACTGGTCCCATCACATATCACACCTGGCTCTAGCCTAGGAGCTTTGTGACTTACTAACTAATGGTCCTGTGATCCCAGGGGCCCCATGCCAAAATTTTCTGAACCTTGCACTTTACCAGACCAGACACCAGCCTACCAGCATTGTGTCACTACCACCCCTGGCCCCAGCAGCTCAGTGACATTTGAATGGACCAACCATTTGTATGAATAGTGATTCAGAAATTCACTGATTCACAGAGATGTTCTAGTTCACAGAGGATCTAATTCACAGAGATTGAATGATTCAGTATTTCATCTGGCCCACCAAGTATGTGCAATGGTTTAAAAAAATACCTCTAGTGAATGTTAACTCCTTTCATTAGATAGCACCAGAATATGATAACAGGGCAACAATTCACCAGAATCAAGTATTTTCCTGCCTGTTCCCACACTAAAGTTGATATGGGTTTCAGAACACACAGAATTTGAATGCCCATGCATTTTATCAGAGTAAAGACCAGCACCTGCTCCATCTGACAAGCATTAGAGAGAAACTATCACCAGCCCACCCTCCCGCCACCCATAATTACTGGAACTACGGAAACAATGAACAGATAATTACAGAGAAAACTCATCTGTGAACATACACACCAGAAGATAGAATATAAAAGACTACAAATACATCATCAACACAATATACAACAGAAAACATAAAACCCAATAAAAAAATAAAACAAGATGTTACTTTAAAATATAAAACATAGAATATATAAATATATTTATAATAAAAATATAAATATAGAACATAGAACATAGAACCAGTAGATTTTTCAGAGAAAGAAAGGCATTAAGAATTTCCTGATAAGGAATGCAGAAAAATGTTAGAAAAGTGACTTCAGTTTATGAGACAGAGGGAAAAGATGAAATATTGAACAAATGACAAAATTCTAGAAAACTGAGGAAATTAAATGAAGAATAAAACAATAGAAAAACAAGAAATAGAAATCTGTAATAGCCAGACCAAAGTTACATAAATTAGTAACATCCTGGAAGGACAAATGGGAGTTTAAAAAGCAGCAGAAACAAAATTAATCTCTGACAAAATAGATTCCAAGGAAAAAAATTATCATAAGGCCCAAAGAAGGACATGTTATAGTGAGTAATGAATCAATATAGGAAGATGACACAATCAATATTGATACATTGGATGATAGGCAAGAAAAATACAACAGATTTGAAGGAATAAATAGGCAACACCACAATAATAGTAGGAGACATCAATATACCACTCTCAACAAAGGACAGAGAAATTCAGAGAAGATGCAAAAGAACTGAACTATAGAATTGACCAGCTCAACACTTTACCTAAGAAGAACGCAATGTACATTCTTCTCCAGTGTACAAAGATTTTCTCCAAAATGACCATATACAATGTCAAAAAGCAAGAAACATGAAATATTGCAACGCATCTTCTCAGGCCACAATACTATAAAACTAGAAACCAATAACAAGAATAAAGGGGTTTTTAAAAAAAAACACAAACAACCTTATGGACCTTAAAACTAAGTAACCCTTGTATTATCACTCTTGGGTAATGTTATTTTTCACTATCACATTTCAAGGTAGTAAATCCCACAGGAGAAGATTTCCATCTACATGTCTTTAGGCTGGCAATGCAGAACCTTCCCACTGAGTTACCAGAATACCACTGAGTTACCAGAACTCTCTTCTGGTGATATAAGAATAAAAGCATAAAATTAAAACCTTTCTCAAAAAATAAGAATATAAATACAACATACTAAAAAATCTGGGACATAGCAAAAGCAGTACTCTGAGATTAATTTATAATGATACAAAGCTGTAACCTAAAAAGAAGAAATAATCAAAACTAACACCTTAACCAAACATTTCCAACAATTAGAAAAAGAACAACAAACAAACCTCTTAACCTGTGGAAGAAAGAAAATAATAAAGAGTGTTGTTGTTGTTATTGTTATGTTTCATCAAGTCACTTGTCACTCTGTCATAGCAACCCTGTGTACAACAGCCCTAAAGCCTGTGGCCCTCGGGCCAAGAAAAGCCTATCTACACACCAGTTCTACAGGATGCATCACCTTTGCTCGGGAAACATTACGACTCAACTTCAGAGACATTGGTCCCAACATAAGGAACTACCAGAAGCTGATGTGTTTGGAATCACAGAACCCAAGGAAGCTTCATATATAAGCTATTAGATCAAGGGCGGGTCAATGGAAGATAGATGTGAAGGAAGTGGGTAGAAGTGGATGGGTATCCTGGTGGATGGTGGAGCAGGGAAATAAGTGGGTAAAGACGTGTGTGAGAAAGGCAGGGACAACACTGACACTAAAGTTAACTCCACAATAAGGGATATACCTTTAACTTGCTGGTCTGTCTGATACTTCTCTAAATCTGAACATTCACATTAAGACAGAC
>NW_006399845.1:1836303-1856357 GCF_000299155.1 Elephantulus edwardii | reverse complement strand
GGAGATTGATCGAACATGCAATCAAGATGCATTGATAATAATGGGTGACTGGAATGCAAAAGTCACAAACAAAGAAGAAGATTCAGTAGTTGGAAAACATGGACTCGGTGACATAAATGGAGCTGGAGAGAGAATGATCGAATTTTGCACAATTACATTAATTACATTAGGTAATTCTGTTGTCGGGGACCTTTCTAGAGTACTGAACAGCAACAATTTCGGTCTAGAGAGTAAGGTGTTCCTGATTCAGTCCATTGTCTTCACAACTTGCTATGCAGTGGAAAACTGGACAATAACTAAGGATGACAGAAGAATTGAGGCCTTTGGGTATTGGTGCTGGAGAAGAATTTTGAACATACCACGGACCACCAAGAAAACAAATAGGTCTGTCTTTGAGAGGGTGAAACCAAGTTTCTCCATGGATGGTAGGATTTTGAAGCTTCGTCTCACGCACTTTGGGCACATGGCAAGGAGGGACCGGTCCTTGGAGAAGGACAAAGTGCTCAAAAGGCTGGAGGGACAGCACAGGAAAGGAAGGCCCTGGGTGAGATAGATTGATTTATACAGTAACTGGGGTGATGGAGGTAGGCATGTCGGAGTCAGTTAGAATTGCTCAGGACAGGGCAAGGTTCAGAGCTATTGGACATAGGGTTGCTATAAATTGTAGGTGACTTAATAGCACATAACAACAACAACAACATAAGAAACAGTGCCCCTGGCCTAGACCACAAATAGTAACCTCAGCCTGGACCAGAACAATTGACTCCCCCCCCCCCCCCGCCCCCACAAGACACTGTCCTCAGTGCCCCGTCTTCAGGATCCTGCTGCCTGGACCACCTGCTCACCAGTCCAGCTTGCCCAGTGCACCAACATCATTGGGGATTAGAAAGATAAAGTGAGATGACAGAAGAAATGGCCAGAAGTGCTGATGAGGCAAGGTGAAGGGACACAGCTGGATGCTAATTAGAGAGAACAGGACAGGACCACAACACACATTCTGATGGAGAGGGGGTTCAACTCTGGATTTGTTATCTGTGTAATGGTGAAGGGTCTTTCATCTTCCCATTTTGGTAAAATGCCAGTCTTTCAGATATTACTCTAAAACTAATCATCCAAAGTAAAACAGACTAGGAAGAAGGATTGACCATCCACTTCCAAAATAACAGGACTTTAAAATAGAGCACACTTAGATAAGACGAGCAGATATGAGAGTGTGGGTGGAGCCCTTTTATTGGGAAACACGAAAGATGAGAAAGAGTTGCAAGCAGACACTAATAAACCAAACACTTAACCCAAAAAGTTTGAATGTTGGAAAATTGGACATTGTTAAGGAAGAAATAGAACACAAATATTAACATACTAGGCACTTGTGAAATGAGAGAGATTGGCATGGAACATTTTGAATCAGATAATCATATGATCTAGTATGCTGGAAATAAAAAGGTGATTAAAATGGAAAATTGGGCCACTTTCATAGTTAAAAAGACCATTTCTATATACATCCTGAAGTATAATGTGAGTGACATGATAATACTTATTTGAACACCAGAAAGATCTGTTAATACCACTATCTTTCAAATATATGCATTAACAATCAGAGACAAAGAAAAGGGAATAGAAACTTTCTGTACAATCAATGATTTAGTCATTGCACATACCTTTTATAAGAAACCCAAACAGTGACTATATACATAGACATAATGGCATGTGCAGGAATCAAATGATTACATCTATGGAAAAAATCATTGGAGAAACTCATCATCAGCTGTGAAAACTAGACCATGTGGTGAATGTGCAAATTCAAACTGAAGCTAAATAAAATCCACAAGCACCCAAGTTTGAACTTGAGTTTACTGAATTTAAAGATCATCTCAGGAACAAGTTTGAGACCTTGAACACTGATGAGTGAAGGCCAGAAGAGCTATGAGAGGATATCAAGCATATCATCCATGAAAAAATGCAAAAGGTGATTACAAAGACAGAGGAGGAAAAAAAATCCCAAGATGGATATCAGAACATATTCTGAATATTGCTCTAGAATACTGAGACGCCAAAGCAAAAGAAAGAAATCAGAAAGTTAAGGAACTAAACAGAAGGTATCAAAGGGAAGCTCAGAAAGACAAAGAAAAGTATTGTAATGAAATGTGCAAAAGAGCTGGAGTCAGAAAATAAAAACGGATGAAATTGCTCAGCCATTCCTGAAGCGGAAAGAACTGAAAAATAAAGCTTCAAGTTGCAATACTGAAGGATACTATGGACAGAATGATTAAAAGACCCAGTAAGCATCAAAAGAAGATGTAAGGAGTACACAGAGTCACTACTCACACAGAATAATTTCCTGAAGCAACATATGATCAAGGGGCAGTGGTGATGAAGGAGGAAGTTCAAGCTGTTCTGAAGGAAATGACCAAAAACAATGCCCCAAGAACTGAGGAAGACCAATTGGCATATTTCAATAAAGAGATTCTGCCCTAGATGTGCTCACAAAGTTGTGTCAAGAAATCTGGAGGACAACTACCTGACCAACTAACTGGAAAAGATACATACTTATTTTAATTTAATTTTAAAAAACTGTGATCTGACAGAGTGTAGAAATTATCAAACAATAGCATTAATATTAAATGCAAGAAAGATCCTGCTGAATATTATGAAAAAATGGCTTGTATAATACATCAAGAAGAATTGCTGGATGAGCAAGCTGGGTTTAGAAGAGGCTGTGACACATTATAGCCAATATTAGACAGACCTTAGTTGAAAGCAGAGAATATATCACAGGAATATCTATCTGTGGCCCATTGACTAAGCAAACACATTTGACTGTGTGGATCACAACAAATTGTGACTAACCTTGAGAAGAATAGAAATCTCAGAATACTTAATTGTCCTATATTTGGACCAGGAAGCAGTTGTCAGAACAGAGTAAGAAAACACTGCATGGTTCAAAATCAGGAAAAGTACCCATTAGGGACGCATACTATATTCATACATTTTTAATCTAGATGCAGAACAGATCATTCAGAAGTCTGGGTTTTATGAGGAAGAATGTGGCATCAGGATAAGGAGAAGACTGATAAACAACTTGCACTATGCAGATGACACAGCCCTGCTTGCTGAAACTGAGGAGAACTTGAAGTGTTTGCTACAGAAGTTCAAGGGCTCCAGTCTACAATATAAATTTAAAGCTCAATGTCAAGAAAACAGAGATTCTCACCAGTGGCCCTATTGACAGCATCATGATAAAGAAAAGAATGAGATTGTTAAGAACTTCAACTTGATTGGCTTCACAATGAACAGTCTTGGCACCAGGAGCCAGAAAATCAAAAGACAAATTGCACTGGGAAAAATCTACTGTCAGAGTGCTCTGCAAAGTGCAGAGTCTGGAAACTAAGATGTGCCTGATCTAGCCATGGTTTACACAATTGCTTGTTGTGCATCAGAGAGCTGTACAATGACTAAGGATGATGAAAAATCAATGCCTTTGAGTGATGCTGGAGAAGAGCACTAAACATACCTTGGACTGCCAAGAGAACATATCAATTTGTCACGGAGAGAGTGAAACCAAGCTGGTCCTTGAAGTAAGGATTTTGAAGCTTTGTCTCACACACTTTGGGCATGTTGTCAGGAGGAACCAGTCATTGAAGAAGGCATCATGTTGGAAGGGTAAAAGAACAGCACAAAAAAGGAAGACCTTAGATGAGATGGATTGACTCAGTAACTGGGGTTATGGTGGAAGGTGTCAGAGACCATGAATTTGTTTCAAGACAGGACAGGGTTCAGAGCTATTGTACATAGAGTCATTGTGACTCACAGAAAAAAGAGAAAGGGAATTTTTTTTTAAAAAAAAAAAGAGGGGACATGCACTATGAGCAAGGAGAATGGACTTGCCAGTTCCTTATCTAGGAAGTATATTCAACAATTCAGCATAGCGTTGAACTGTATTTATGAACTCTAAATTAGGGTCACTTTATAATTCATCCATTGTTCTGTATGGTTTAGTAGTTTCTCTTTTGGATCACATAACAGTCATGTATTTTTCCCCAAATAAATTAATGGTAGCTGCTTCTTCACTTCAGACCATTTCAAAAAGTTCCATAGGAAAACTCTACTTTCAGAGAGAAGAGGAAGCCTGTATAAGGTTGTCATTTGCTAGTTTTTTGAGGTAGATCCCTTAACCTTTCTTCCTAATCTATCTCAGTCTGAACCTGTAATTAAACCTGCTCAGCATTAGAGTAGCACACAAATCTCTACTGACAGTCAAGTGGTCACTTCATATGGTATGCATTGACTGGGTGAATTCTACCAATGAGCCACCACTGCCTCCCAATAAGCAATGTTGTCATTGTAATGTGCCATTGACCCAGACCCAACTCATAGCTAACCCTCCAGCAGGTTTTCAGAGTCTGCAGATTGCACAGGAGGGCAATGCACTTCTTTCTCCCTCAAAGCTGTTGGTGGATTCAAACTTTATGTCTTTGGGTCGAGAGCACAACTTGTTATCACTTATCTCCTTTAAAAAGAATGAAGGAGTGAGGATAGGTAGGAGTAAAACCACAGTGCTGCACAGTTTTGTGAATGAAGGGAAGAGGGGAAGCAAATGGAAAGGATCTGGGCATAAAGACAGGGTAATGATGAGCAAGGTCCAATGATCATTGATTTTATAAAACATAATACAGGAGAATGATGAAGCACAATATGAAACAAAAAACAGTGTGAAATGCGATGTATATAAACTTAGTAAGGAAACCAATTAAAAATACTGTAAAATAGAATGCAAAGGAATAATTATATGAAACACAATATAAATGAAAAATTGTATAAAATAAAATATATATGAGTGAACCATAATGTAAAGGAATTATTATATGAAAACCAACAAAAACATAGTAAAAAAAATAAAGAATGCTGTTGTCATGTGACTGTTTCTATATAATTCTCTGAACTTGATGTGTCCTATATGAAAACAACATCCTGCCTCTCCTTGCCCTTCCTCACCTGTCTTTCTCCCGTATTCCTTGTGCGAATATAGAAAATGAAATGGGAAATTCTCCTCTGCCTTGACATTGCTTTCTAATAAGATGAGCCAGACTCACAACAGGCTTCAGCTTTTTTTCATCATCCAAGTCACTAAGGGCTCTTCCCAGAGGTCTAAAGAAGGGTGATTCGAGGAGGCTGCGTGGTGGCACATCTTAGTCAGAAACATGGTTGCTCTGTTCTCTGCTCGGGCCACATGCTTGATCACTCTCGAGCACAGTATTTGATATGAAAGGAAAGAAGAAAGAGCATCTCTCATCCACAGTTAAAAATAATTTCTATGGCCTGGAGGCAAAACAGAGGTGACACCAGCTATCTCTCGAAACAGTTGATAAACCTTCCATCTCTTACAAGCAATTTCATGCAATTTTCCCCGTTTTCTCCCCTTACATACTTTTTCTAGCCATGCTAGGGAAAGTCTAATGAATTAAACTAGATAAATGTGCGGATCCCGTCATTTAATCTCTAAGTCTATAACTACCTTCTGAAAAGTCTTCCCTGTCCCACTTTGGTGACACCACTTAGGTGTCCAGCTTGTAATTTAGCAACTACTATAAGAAAGGGAACTGCAGGCCAGGGCTTGGACCTCCACTCTGAGAGTTTGGCTTCTAGCTAGCATCTTGATGGCAGCCCTGCTGGTCATGTAAGGGAAGATTTTGGGGTCATGTTTGATGTGTATTACTGCTCGTGTCCCTCAAAGAGTGGGTATCCTTGAGTCTTTGCCTAGGATGGAGATCTGCTCAAAGGTATGGCTTTAAAATCCCACAGTGGGAGGGGATGGGACAGCAGGCCGGGAGTTTGGCTGCTAGCTAGTGGCAGTCCTGTCAGTCATGTAAGAGAAATTTTTGGGGTAGTGTTGAAGTGTATTACTGCTCTTTCCCCCCCAAGAGTGGGTGTCCTTGAGCCTTTACCTAGGGTCAAGTTCTGCTCAAAGGTGTGGCTTTAAAATTTTGCAGAACCTGAGGGCCACAGGCTCGAGGGACAAATTTATTAATTTTCAAATGAGTTATCTGTGGCTCTCAGGCCTGGTTTTAATGGTTTTTGGTCAAACATTCTTCTAAGTGGTATAGCACTGGTCTGTCCATTTGCTGTACAGAGGTAATCTCGTGGTTGCTGTGATGCCAAACACTGTGACACTGATGTGTCAAATGTTTGCTGGAGCTCTCCAATTAAACTTGGAAGCAGCGGTGGTCCGAAATAGCTTACCTCTGAAAACTCTATGAACTTGGAGAAACAATGAAAGTTATACAAGTGTTCAGGTCTTTCATTCACAGGGTCACTATAAGTCATCTACGACTCAGCACTTAACAACAACATTCCTTAAATGGTATAGAAATCTTTTTGTATTTGCTTGACTAAACAACTTGGTGTTGCTGTGATGCTCCACACTGTTCCATAGTCTTGTCAAATACCATAATGGTTACCCATTATGTACAATGTTTGGATGAGCTTCCAGATTGATTTATGCTGAGAAGCAAGAATGGCATCCACTTCCTAAACTAGATGCCTCTGGAAACTCTACAAACTCTCTAAATTCTATAAATGGACAGAAATTATGGTAGTTATAGAACAGAGTTCAGGTCTTTTTTTCTTTTTTTTTTTCAAAGCTTGCTCTCAGTTGTATTCAACTTGACAACACTAAATCTCTGATAAATGAAACTAGTGCTGTTGTATCTGGAGGAACACTCTTCCACTTTGTATATCATTTGTTGTCAATGTGCTGTATGAAGTAACCTAGGTTTACTGTGATGCTGAACCTTGTGCCACTGGGGTATCAAATGCCAGAATGGTTTCCTGATATAGACAGTGTTTTGTGGAGCTCCCAACTGTAAAACAGGTTTGAAAGCAGGAGTGGAATCCACTTCCTAAACCACATGCCTCTGGAAACTATGAACTTGAAGAAATTATGATAGTTATGGAAAGGCATTAGGTCTTTTGTTCATAGATTTGCTATGAGTCATGCTCAACTAGACAGCAATTAACAACATCACTATAAGAAAATACGATACTAATAATATTTTTCTGTAATTTCCAAATTCTGTTTGAATCACCCTTCTTGGGAATTAGAACAAATATAGGTCTCTTCAGTCAGTTGGCCAGACAGCTGTTGTCCAGATTTCCTGGCGCACTCTGGTGAGCATGTTCAGGACTGCATTTCTTAGTTGAAATATGTCAATTGGTATCCCATTAATTTCTAGGAAATTAGTCTTTGTCAATGCCTTCAGTGAAGCTTGAATTGCTTCATTTATTACCATTGGCTCTTGTTCATATTCTTTCTGGTACAGTGACTCTTTGTATTCCCTTCATCTTCTTTTGATGCTTTTCAGATATTTTCAGGTTTTGCTCATAGCATCCTTCAATATTGCAACACAAGGCTTGAACTTTTCAATTCTTTCAGCTTGAGAAATGCTGAGTGAGCTCTTGCCTTTTTGTTCTCCAATTCCAGTCCTCTATATATTTCATTATCATTAATATCACATGCAAACAAAACACTGCTAAAGACCGTTTAAAAAGGACTAGAACAGTACATAGTCATGGAACTGCCAGAAGTTCAAGCAGGATTTAGAAGACTCCATGGCACCAGAGTTATCATTGCTGATGTCAAATGAATCCTGGATGAAAGCAAAGAATACTAGAAGAATATCCATTTATAGGGTTTTTTTGGCTATGCAAAGGCACTTGATTGTTGGATCATAAGAAAGCATGGCCAATATTAAGAAGAATGAAAATCCCAGGATACTTAATTGTGCTCTTCTGAAATCTACACCTAGACTAAGAGGCCATGGTGCAAACAGAGCAAGGGGACACCATATGGTTTAAAATTGGAAAATATGTGCATCAAAATTGTATCTTCACTGTATTAATTCAATATGTATACTGAGCAAATTATTTGTGAAGCTGAACTCTATGATGAAGAAAGTGTGTCCGGAGGAAGACTTTTCAATAGGCTTCATTATGCAGATTATACAACCTTGCTTACTGAAAGTGAGGAGAACTTGAAACACTTGATGCAGAAGATTAAAGAATACAGCCTTTATATGGATTGCATCTCAATGTCAAGAAAACAAAAATTCTCATTTTTAGACCAATAGGCAACATCATGACAGATGGATAAAAGAAATTGTTAACAACCTCATCTTACTTGGATCCATAATCAATACGCTTAATACAAGTAGTCAAAGGACCAGGAGAGGTATTGCTCTGGTAAAGTCTGCAGTCAGAGACTTCTCCAAAATATTGAGGAGCATTGATGTCAGTTTAAGTACTAAAGTGTGCCTGGTTCTGGCTATGTTCTATTTAATCACTTTCCATGCACCTGAGAGCTGGACCTTAAAAAAGGATGACAGAAGAAGAATAGATGCCTTTGAGTTGTGGCTTGGAGAAGAGTACTGATGATCTAATGGAATGGGAAAAAAAAGGAAAGAAAGAAACACCCCACTATCATCCTCTATATATTATATACCTAGAAACAAGCATCTTTCTAGAATTTTCTGTAAATGCAAAGTAATGTTCAATTTGTTGGAAATAAGTCTGAGGTCACTACTAGCTGAAAGGGAAGCTGGAAAAATATTTAGGCAATGAAAATTCCATAGTGGAGACAAATAAACGACCATGCTAATAAAGACTAGGGTGGTGGTAGTGGTGATGGTAATGGTGTTGAATATATCACCAGATATGGTTTGTTTGATAACTACTCAGGGAAAATAAGAAAGAAAAAGAGTTATGATTTAATCCAAAGTTTAGAACTCAAAGCATTTATCAAGATTGGAAATCACAGAAAAGGAAAATATTTAGAGATGGGAGTTTAGAAATTATTTCTTATGTATTGAGATTAAAGCATCTTTGCAACAACTACATGAAAATGTTGGCAGTTAAACCTAACTACCCACTTCTGTCAAGTAGGATCCTGTTCATAGCAAACCTACATCAGCTTTCCTAGGCTATCATGTTTTTGGGAAGAATCTACCTATTTTCTTGGCTGATTAATTTGAACTGCTAACCTTTTGATAAGAATTCTAATGTGTTACAACTATGCCACAAGCACTCCTTTAAAACAGTTAAATGTTGTTGTAATTGTTGTTATGTGCCATCGAGTCACTTGAGACTCATAGCGACCCTATGTACAACAGCCCTAAGCTCTGCTCTGTCCGGTGCCATTCATACCATCTCTGATACTCCCATCCTGATTACCCCAGTCACTGAATCAATCCACCTCATAGAGGACCTTCCTCTCCTGCACTGTCCCTCCACCCTACCAAGCATGATGGCCCTCTCCAAGGACCAGTCCTTCCTCACAACATGTCCAAAGTATGTTTATTCCTCAAAGGGATAAATGAAATTAGTAAAAGTAAGAACATCAGCCTGGGATGAAGACATGAAAAAAAAAATTGTAGTTTGTCTATTATCTGAATTAAATCACTATTCTTAAGAAGATACTGAGAAAACTCTAATAACTTAAAGGTAAGGAGTTTCTCTGCCAACCCAAAGGCAGTTGGTTCAAATCCATCAACTTCCATGGCAGGGAAGATTAATAATCTTTTCATGCAATTTATAGCATCTATTTGAAAATAGAGATACTTTAATAAGTAAAGATTGAAAATACAGATAAGTTGGTGAGGATGAATTTATGAAAAAATGTCTAAAAATATCAGAAGTGCATCCCTAAATTATTGAGGTTGAAATAAAAAAGTCATATATCCCAGAAAGCATCCCATGGTTTAACACTAATGGTCAATTTCTTACTATTTCATGATCATTCACTTGAAAAAACATTAAACATTTTGCCTATCAAAGCCATATATTTACTTCTAATGAGGCTTTATTAACCTAATTAATTTCAGAGACACAGTGTCAGCATAATCCAATTGAGTAGGAGCTCTTTCTTAACATAAGTCTAATAGAACCTATGTATGTAAGGACTTATTAAAAAGTTCAACTGCATGTCTGAATTCATAGGCTCTGATCCAATGATGTGGAGACCAGAACACCATTGAAATTAATTGAAAGTGCTGAACCATTTCATGATTGATTTATTCTGTACTAAAAAAAATATTTTAAATAAAATGGGAGTTTCTAGGTTAGCCTTTGCCCTAAAGAATTAGTTTAAAATTACATGAAACGTTGCAAATGAAATTATTATAAAATTCATTAAGATATGTATTAAGTTTCCAAATCATACTTATGCCCTTCATAATTTAAATACTGAGTTACTCTCACTTATGAGATCTTGTGGCATAATCCATAGGGAGTTGCACTGTAAATCCAAAGGCAGAGCAGTGCCACTCTTACAGTTTAAATCAACCAGCAGTTTTGTGAGAGAAAGACGTGATTGACAACCTCTTGAAAATTCACTACAGAGAGGATAAGCTACAAATCAATTCCAGCTCGACCATCACCAATTAAGACTATCATTTAGAGAGAACTTATATCTCAACCAGAACAAGTAGCAATGGTTCCAGCAATTTGAGGGCATAGTAAGAACCTGAAACACCTTACCTATGTAAAACCACCTTTTCCAGCAAGTTCTCACCTCATCTTGGGGATATGAAATATGTGAATATGAGAAATGGTGGCCTAAACCCAAGAATATTTTAGTTTCTTAAAGTATCTAGATGAGAAATATCATAGATAAGTAACTTTAGAAAACAGACGTGACGTATATACTCTCAAAATTTAGATCAGAATTCTGAATTCAGGGTTTTAAAGGAGAGGTTTCTCTTTCTATTCTGGAGAAAATTCTTTGTCTCAGCTTCTCTCATGTCCTCCTCGGTGATCACTGGATATCTCTCTGTGCTATGTATCTTTCCATCTATTTGTGCTTACTTCCCTATGTGTATACGCTAACCAAGTCACTTGAGAATATGGATTTTATCAAGATGAATGTGGCACCAGGATAGGATGAAGACTTATCAATAACCTGCCTAATTCAGATGACACAGCCTTGATTGCTGGTGTTCTTCTCCAATGTCACAGATCAAAGGCATTAATTCTTCTGTCTTTCCTATTCATTGTCCAACTCTAAGATACAAAGTGATTGGGAAAACTATGGTCTAAACCAGACACATCTTAGTTCTCAAACTGACATCACGACTCCTCAATAATTTGGAGTGGTCCCTAACTGCAGATTTTTCCAATGCAATATGTCTCCTTGTTTCCTGACTTCTGATATCAAGTATGTTAATTGTGGATCCAAGTAAAAAGAAGCAAGTGACAGTTTCAATCTCTCTCCATCCATCATGATGTTACCTAACAGGTCAGTGATAAGAATCTGTTTCTTGATATTGAGATGCAATCCATATTGAAGGCTGCATTCCTTGCTCCTCTACAAGTGCTTAAAGTCCTCCTTACTTTCAGCTAGAAAAATTGTGTCATCTGCATAATGAAGGTTATTGATGAGTCTCTTTCCAATCCTGTTGCCCCATTCCTCTTCATAGAGTTCAGCTTCTTGGATAATTTGCTCAGCATACAGATTGAAATTCCACCAAAAGTAACCTATAAATTCAACACAATCTTAATACATATACCAAACTCATTTTTCAAAGAGACAGAAAAGGCATTTGGCAGGTTTATTTGGAAAGGAAAGAGACCCCCAAATAAACAAAGCTCTTCTGAAAAATAAAGATGAAGTGGGAGGCATAGTACTTATTGATCTCAAAACCTATTACACAACTTTAGTAATCAAAATAGCATGGCAGCACAGTATTGGTACAATGACAGGCACAGAGACCAATGGAAAGGAGCAGATATACCTATAATTAATTGATATTTGACATGGAATAAAAAGCTATCATATTGGGGGGAAAAACAACTTCCTCAACAAATAACTAGACATCTACCTGCAAAAACTGAAACGGGTCCACACCTCACACCATGCACAAAAAGTCAATTCAGGGTGGATCAGAGATCTAGGGCTAAAACACAGAATGATACAAATACGTTTGCAAATAAAGCTAGAAATTCACAATCAAGAGGAGATAAAATCAATGGATGGGACCTAAAAAATAAATTCTTATTTGTATCAAAAACTTTTTCCAAAAGGATGAAAAGAAAATCTGCATACTGAAAAGAAAAAAAAGTGCCAGAAATATTTCAGATAAAGGTCTCATATGAATGTTTACAGAATATCGCAGGGTATGGACAAGAAAAACACTGATAACAAAATTACAAAATGGGAAAAAGACATGAAAAGACTTTTCACAAAAAAGACATTCATATAGTACACAGAAACATGAGGAAATGTTCAAAATCACATACAATCAGAAAGTTGAAAGTCAAAACAGTGAGATAGTTTCTCACCCCAGAAGCAGTAGTAAAGTTTAACAGGGCAGCAAGCAATAAGATGTGGAGAGATGGGAACACTCACGCACTGTGGTAGAATTGTGAAGTGGTACAACCATTCTGGAAGGAAGTTTGGCATTTCCTCAAAAAGTTTAACATAGAAATCACATACAACCCATCTATTCCATTGCTAGAAAATATACATCAAGGAAATTGTAATTGGGATACAAACAGAGATCGGTACAGCTATGTTTATAGCAGTGTTTTTCACAATAGCAAGAATATGGAAAGAATCCAAGTACCCATCAATAAATTAAAAAAAAAAAATCATGCAAAACAATAAGATGGATTGACATAGTGAGTGCAAAATAGGTTTGACTGTAACAGAGATGATGAGGATAGCACAGGATAGTACAAGGTTCAGTTCCATTGTTAACAGGGTCAGAGAGTGTAGTACTTGACTTGATGGCACCTAACAACTCTAAGCCTGATCTGCTCTATTTGTATTGTTGTTGTTGTTGATTGTTGTCAAGTCAAGCACTACTCATAGTGATCCTATGAACCAAAGGCCTGAAAATTTCTATGACTATCATCATTTATCAAAGCTCATAGAGTTTCCAGAGACATGTTGTAAATGAGTAGGGTTAAAATACACACTATTCTGAAATAAAATGTTGTTGTAGATTGTCTTCCAGTTGAGCATGACTCATGGTGGTCCTATGAACAAAAGGCCTGAAGGCTTTCTATAGCTATTTACACTTATCAAAGTTCATGAAGCTTCCAGAGGCATGTCATTTAGGAAGTGGATGCCACTCCTGCTTCCAAGAAATAAAATAAAACAAAGAAAACTGTTTCCAAATGAGATTGCACCCGTGGTTACACGAAACTCAAACGAGATTCATTGGCGACCTGTGAATTCTATCTCATTAGGATTTCAGCACATATTTTCTAGAGGTGCAACTTAATCTGTAACAAAGATCATATTATATTGTTGTTTGCATTTCTTTTTTTTCCTGAAGCAGAAAATTCAAGTAGGCATGTGCTTCTTGCATTTTCAATAGCAAGATGGAGATATTTAGAAGCCTTCCATTAGATGTGCTCAGCATGGTTTCAAAAGTAGCAATTCCTGTCTTCTGAACTGGTTGTAAAAGCAGGAATTGGCAGGAAATTCTCGCTCTATAGATGAAGTCATTCATAGAGTGGTCAGATGGCCCTTAGAATAACCAAGACTAACCCTGAGAACCACTGAGGCCTCATCTCCTATTTTCTCCACTTCTCATACTATGTTCCACACACTCCAGTCTTCCTCAGTTCTGCAAATATACAAAGCCCCCTTCCTTCCTCACCTTTTTTTCAGCAATCAGAACTCTCTTCCCTTCACTCTCTTCATATAAGTGGCTTCTATTTTCCTTCCTTTCTCAGGAATCTTCACTGACTTTATTGTTGTTGCTGTTGTTTTGTACCATAGAGTCAGAACCGACCCATAGCCAACCCTCCAGTGGATTCTCAGAGGCAGTCAGTTGCATGGGTGGAGATTGTCCATCGTTCTTCTGTGGAGCAGCTGGTGGCTTCGAACCGCATGGCTTCAGAATTTGCAGCACAGCTTCTTGCCACTAGGCCACCAGAGCTCCTTTTCACTGACTTTACGAAGAAGTTAATTCTCATAGTTATAACCTCCCCTAGCTTACCACAATATAATGCCATGTTAACTTATTAATTAATAATACAATTGTTTTTAATTATGTGTAATGCTTTCTTCCCACAACTGAAGTCTAAGCATATACTCACTATCATTGCCATCAAATTGGGACTTACTTATAACTGACCTACCAACAGATTTCTGAGGCTATAAACCATATGGGAGACGAATTATCTTTGCCCTGCAGAGCCACTGGTGGATCCAAACTACCAGAGATGGCTTAGGGGTTATATATACAACTGCTCATGTACTAGGTCATCAGAGCTCCCCTCAAGCAGATAACGACTATCAATTTCAAATATCATCTTATTATTAGAATCTAGAACATAAAACTAGTGGCTGACAAGTCAATTCTGACTCGTGATCGCTCTATCTATGTCAGAGTAATATTCCGTAGGTTTTCTTTTTTAATGTCTGGTTTTTCCAGAGCAGATTGCCAGACCTTTTCCTTGAGGCACCTGTGAGTAACCTCAAACTGCCTTGCTGTTTGCACCCAAGTATCTTAACTATTTCCATCACCCAGGAACCTCTGCTTGGAACAAACCACTAAATAGCTGTTGAATGAATGAATGGATGAGTGAAAAGAAATTAAACTCTCCATTAAGCATAATTTTCCCTCACTTTGTTAATTTGTTACTTTTCTGAGTACATATAATTTAGCACAGTTTACATTAAAATGGTCCCATTTGATCATCAGGCAAAAAGTCTTCCAGATATTTCCCACGGGGCATAATTAGCTAATGTGCATATAGATCCTAGGCTGACAGAGAGTTAACAAATCTAAAGTCTTCCTGGGTAAGGACAGCATTTAATTCATGGAAATTAAAGATGAGGACGTCAGTTAGTTAATCCCAGGCCAGAGAGAAAGAAGAATTGCTGGCTGCTGAGAGTCTAGTCATTCTTTTGTGGCATGTTTAAATGTTCCAACCATTTATTTATAATTAGGCACAGTGGGGAGCTAAAATGAACTTTCCTGTGTAATGCTTTGCCAGCATTTCTGTAAAAGATTGGCACAATCTACTGTGAGTGCTGAGCTATTGCCTGCCACAGCTACTCTACATGGGGACGGCATGCTCAAATAACTACATGGGCCACTTAACGCCTGAGTGAAACTGGTTGGAAAAAGGTCTACAACAAACTGGAAAGCCTATTCCCCAACCAACGAAGCAGACACGGCTTAGATACTGTCATTGCTTCCTCTTAGAAAGAATAATAACTGTGTTGTTGTTCTTATGTACCGTCCAGTTGATGATGGCTCAGCGACCCTATGTGCAATGACTCTGACCTTTGCCCTATCCTGAGCCAACTTCACAGTCTCTGACACACCTGACCCATTGCCACAGTCACTGTGTCAATCTATCTCATCTAGGGTTTTCCTCTCCTGCAATGATTCTCCACCCTTCAGTGATGTCCTTTTGCAAAGACTGGTCACTCCTGGCAACATATTCGAAGTATGTGAGACAGAGTTTCAATATCCTTAGTTCTAAAATCAAAATCCTTAGTTCTTTTTTTTTTTAAATTTATTTTATTTCATTTGTGTGTGTGTGTGTGTGTGTGTACCGTCAAATCAGATCTGACTGGTACAAGAGGAGATTGTTCCTCCTTCTCCAGCAGAGCATCTGGTGGATTTGAACCGTGAACCTTTGAGACTATAGTTGCAGCTTCTTGCCACTAGGCCACAAAATCCTTAGTTCTAAAATAAAAATCCTTAATTCCAAGAAGCAACCTGGTTTCACCCTTTCCTGGACAGAAGTGTTTGTTCTCTTGGCAGTCCATGGTACATTCAGTATTGTTCTCTGTTATCCAATCCCAAAGGTATCAATTCTTCCTCTGTCATCTTTAGACATTGTCCAGCTCTCAGATGCATAGCAAATAATTGAGATTGCTCTGAAGAGGTCCTTGACAGAAAATTTTACAAAGGCAAATTGTCTTTTGATTTCCTGACTGCTGGTGCCAAGTTTGTTGATTGTGAACCTGAGTACAATAAAATTGTTAACTTCAATCTTTTCTCTATCATAATGTTGCCTATTGACCCAATGATGAGGTTCTTTGTTTTCTTGATGTTGAGATGCATTCTACAGTCTGCAGCAAATGCTTCGAGTCCTCCTCATTTTCAGTGAGCAGGAGTGTATAAACTGCATAACACAGGGGGGGGTTGATGAATCTTCCTCCAACCCTGAAGCCACATTCCAATCTGGGTGCCACAGAAAAGTATACATTTCTCACTCACTCCTTTCTTAACTTGGAACCATGCAGTGTTCCCTTGCTTAGTTTAGACAACAGCTTCCTGGTCTATGGGTAGGTTTGGCATGAGAACAATCAAGTGATTTTCATTCCGGGATTTCCATTCTTCTCAATGTTAGCCACAATTTGTTGTGATCCACATGGTCAAATGCCTTTGCATAGTTAATGAAAAAAAAACCAAAAACCAAAACAACAAACAACAGACACCCTTCTGATACTCTCTACCTTCAGCCAAGGTCCATCTAACATCACCAGTGATATCCCTAGTGCCATAGCCTCTTCTAAACCAAGCTTGTATTTATAGCCATTCTCTATTGATGTACTTTTTCAGTAATCTTTAGCAAGATTTTGCTTGCATATGGTATTAATGATTTTTTATACTTTCTACATTCTGTTGGATCACTTTTTTGACAATGAGAATAAATATGGATCAATTCCAGTCAGTTGGCCAGGTAGGTGTCTTCCATATTTCTTGGCACAACTTGGTAAGCACATCCAGGACTTTTCTTTGAAATAGGCCAAATGGTATTCTATCCAATTCTGAGACTATGTATTTTCCCCAATTCCATGAGAGCAGCTTTAACCTCCTCCTTTGTTAGCTTCGGCTCTTGATTATATGCGGCTTCCTGTAATGGTTCTGTGTCAGTCAAGTATTTTTGTATAACGACTCTGTGTATTCCTTTCATTTTCTTTTGATGCTTCCTAGATCATTCAAGAATTTCTCCATAACACCTTTAAGTCTTACAACTAAATCCTTGCATTCTGCCTTTTGATATTCTGACTCCAGTTCTTATAATAGTTTGCTTTCTCTTCACAAAAACTGCCCTTTGAAATCTCCTGTTTCACTCTTTACCTTCATCATTCTTCCTTTTGTTTTGGCTTCTCAGCATTAGTGCAATATTCATTTTGACATCTATTTTGGTCTTTTCTTTCTCCTCTTTGTAATGACATTTTGCTTTCTTCATGGATGATATTCTTGATATCATCCCACAACTCTTCTGGCTAGGGCTAGGTATCATTGGTTTTCGATGCCTTAAGATTGTTTTGGACACATTTTTAAGTTCAGGTGGAATACACTTAAAATAATATTTTGGATATTACAAAGTTGTTTTCATTTTTTATAGTTTCAATTTGAATTTATATATGAGTAGTTCGTGGTCTGTTTCAGAGTCAGCACCTGGCCTGCTTTTCACAGCTGATAGTGAGCTTCTGCAACAGTTCTTTACACAGGAATCAAGCTCTGTGTAGTCCGTCAAGAAAGGTCCATATGTATCATCGTTACTGGTTTTCTAAAAAAAGATATTTTCAAAGAATACATCATTGTTCAAAATTTTATCATTCTATTACCAGCCTCACATCTGTCATTAACTTCTTATTTTCTGAATATTGGATATTTTTCCTTGTTCTCAACTTTTTCATTCCAGTCACCAGTTATTATTAATGAAGTTGGTTGCATGTTCCATTGATCTCAGACTGCAAAAGTTGGTAGAAATCTTCTATTTCTTCAACTTTAACTTTCATTTTAAAGCATATATTTGAATGGTGGTGATATTAACAGGTCTTACTGGCAGGTGTATGGATAGTATCCTGTCAATCACAACATTGTACTTCAGGATTATATAGAAATGGATGCCTCCCAGTTTTTATTTACTTTTTCATTTTCAGCACAGTAGGTCATTTGATTTTCTAATTCAAATTGGCCCATGACAAGACATCTCAGCTCACCACTCCTCCTGTTTTTGTTATTGTTATGTGCCATCAAGTTGCCTGCAACTCGTAGAACCCATGAACAACAGCCCTAAAATCTGCTCTATCCTGTGCCAATCTCATTGTCTCTGACACACTTACCCTCATTGCTCCAGTCACTGAATCAATCCATCTCATTGAGTACCTTCCTCTCTTGTACTGTCCCTCTACCCTCCTAAGTGTGATGTCCTGCTACAAGGACTGATCCCTCCTTGCAACATGTCCAAAGTATGTCAGATGAAGCTTCAAAATCCTTGTTTCCAAGGAGCAGTCTGGTCTCACCCTCTTTAGGACAAAACTCTTTGTTCTCCTAGCAGTCCATGATATATTTAATACTCTTCTCACAGCTCAAAGGCATCAATTCTTCTCCTGTTATCCCTAGTCATTGTCCAGCTTTCTGATGCATAGCAAGTAATTGCAAAGAATATGGCCTAAATCAGATGCACCTTAGTCTCTAGACTGACAGTTGCTCTTTAGGACTTTGGAGAGATCTCTGACATCAGTCTTCCCAATGCAATTAGTCTTTTAATTTCCTGGCTGCTTGTACCAAGAGTGTTGATGGTGGAACCAAAGAAACTAAAGCTGTTAACCATCTCAATCTCTTCCCCATCTGTCATGATGTGATGCTGCCAATTGGCCCAGTGGTGAGAATTTTTGTTTTCCCAATCCACGCTTAAGGCTGCAGTCCTTGACATTCTACAGTAAGTGCTGTGCACCCTCCTCAGTTTCAGCAAGCAGGCCAACTCCTAGCATGTCAATATTATACTTTTCATTTCTTTTCAAGCAATGTTCAATTTTCCTACATTCATACTTGTACCTTCCTTGTTCCAATTATTAGTCACTATTTGCAACTATTCCTCCTCATTTTTATATCTCACAATATAAGCAGTCCGCCCCCAGAGCTTTATCTAATAGTCTAAGTGCACTATACTGTTTATAGAGTTTTAAAGGCCTGTTATTTCAGAAGTGATTGCTAATACCCTTTTCTAATTTAACTTATCTGAAAGTGCCACTTTAGTACAGCATCTTACAGAGAAAGATTATGGGTAACGGTGAAATTTCTCCTTTTTTATATGTTGTTGTTATTATTGTGTTCCTTTGAGTTGGAACTGACTCATAGCTGACTCTCTAATGAGTTTTAATTCAGGTGGAGATTGCCTAGCTTTCTCACACAAAGCATCTGTTGTATTCAGACTGTATTTCCTTTGGTTTGGAAATTCAATTCCTTACTGTGGAAAATCAAGAATTACAGCCTTCAATGTAGATTATGTTTCAAAATTTAAAAAAAAACCACAAATAACAAAAGCCCTTAATTTTTACCACTGAGACAATAAGTAACTACATGATAGATGGAGAAAGGACTGAAACAGTCAATTATTTCATCTTACTTGAGTCCACAACCAATACCCTTCGCTCTAACAATAAGGAGATTAGGAGACATAATGCTTTGGGCAAGTCTGCTGTCAGGAACCTCTCCAAAATAGTGACGGGCAATAATGTCTGTTGTAAAACTACGATACACATAATTCAGGTTCTGCTCTTTTCAGTCACTATGTATCTGAGAGCTAGACAATGAATAAATATGGTAGAAGAAGAAGTGATGTCTTTGAGTTGTGGTGTTGGAGAAGAGTACTGAATACCCCATGGACTACAAAAAAAAAAACAAAACAAAACAAAACAACAAGCAGGTATGTCTTGGAAAAACTGCAGCCAGAGTGCTACTTGGAGGTAAAGATGGTGAAGTTTTTTCTCTCATACGTTGGATATTTTGTTAGGAGAGCTATTCCTTGGAAAGGGGAGTCATGTTTGTAAACATTAAGTGAAAGATAGGAATAGAATACCCCTAACAAGATGGCTTGATATAGTGACTTAAGCAATGGGCTTAAAGTATAAGAAGTGCTAAAAATAGGACAGTATTCTGTTATTCATAGGGTATAGAGTCATACTTGACTTGGCAACACATAACAACAATGTTGTTCTTGTTGTTGTTATGTGCTGTCGAGTCATTTCCGACTCATAGCGACCCTATGCACAACAGCCCTAAACCCTGCTCTAT
>NW_006399845.1:1798049-1835133 GCF_000299155.1 Elephantulus edwardii | reverse complement strand
AATCAATGACACTGTTCTGTAGTTTCCACACTCAGTTGGGTCACCTTTCTTTGGAATGGGAACAAATATAGATCTCTTCCAGTCAGTTGGCCAAGTTCTTTTTTATACAATAGCCACTTTTTAAAGTCACTATACAGTCCAACAAAACATATCTCTGGAGTGGCTACAACCAACAGCCACCAATTTGCCAATTTGACTCCATAATCACTCTCTTTGAGCCTCAGGAGCCAGGAGTTGATCATGGTGAGCCATTCTGAATTAGCCTCAGGTACTGTGTAAAGAAGTGAAAAAGTGACAGCTAGGTGATAAATTTTGGGCTCAACATTCACAGAAAACTGCCACATTTTATCATTGCAAAAACTTATCATTCTTCCCAATGTTTCTGAAAACCAGTCTGGACACAAGCATAGGCTAGATTTGTGACGTGAAGGGAAAGTAACCTGCATGATGGTGTTTTGTATGATTCAACCTGAATTCAAACATACACAGATGACTCACTGGAGAAAATGACAACCTCATTCAGCTCATACCCTTTTCCAGAACTGCCTGTCTTCCAATGATTTTGCAAAATTGCTTTGCTTTTTATTTTTTTAGATGCATTGAGATATTTGTTTTAAAAAGTAACAAAAATAGATAATTAGCATCACTAAGGAATAAAAGCTATAAAATATTATCATAATTGCATCAATTTTCTAATAAAGGCAATAAAAGATTACAAAGAAAGATGATATTTTTGTCCCAGTTCCCAGCGCTTACTCTGACACTGAGAGCATATCTTTGAATTATATTTTCCAGACTCTTTAAATCTCCATATTCATGATGCACATGTATTATCAAGACGCATGTGTATTATGACCCTTTAGAGGTTTTTATTACATGTTATCATGCTATGTGTGCCAGTCTTCAATGTGCTTTTTTCTGAGTTACTAAAATCCATTTGAAATATGTCTATAATAAGAACATGGAAACAGACCAGATGTACAACCACAATCAAATGATTGAGAAATTATGGTACATTCATACAGTGGAATACTATGCAGCACGCAGGAGCATTGATTCTGTAAATTATTACCTAGCTTGAGAGGGACTGGAGAGCATTATGCTGAGTGAACTGACTCAGTCCTACAAGGACAAATATTGTATAAAACCGTTTTTGTAGAATGAGTATGAGGATCCAAGTGGGAGCCTGGGGTTGGAAGCTGAGGGATGGATGTGCGGGTTGGGGTAGAGTGGACTAATCATGGGGTTGTACAGTTTGATGGGGAGGTGAGGGAAATTGGAAGAATCTGGACTGAAAAACAGGGTATTTAAATTTTGTAAATAAACAAGTACAATTTTTTAAAAAGAAAGGGGGTGATATGAAAGAATAAGAAACTATATTGATTCTTTTGTTTTAACTACTAGAGTTCTCGTGTCCTAGTGCTGTCAACCCAAAGGCAAGTAGTCAAATCCACCAACTGTTCCATAGGAGAAGAATAGACAGTCTCCTCCTATGAGATTTACTGTCTCTGAAAACCCACTGAAAGGATAACTATGGGTAAGTTCTGTTTCAAAGTCACAGACCAATATCATAATCTTCTATCATGTGGATACACATCATTTCGTATTTTCATTTCTCAAATAATGAAATTTAACAAGTATACATACATACTACAATATAGTGTACATTTTTTTTCTCAAAACTTATATCTTGAACAAGTCCCTCTTATGCAAGTATTTACAAAGTCTCTCATATTGTGACATATTCTCTCAATTATTTTGAACAAGTAGCATTGAGGGGTAAAGATTGTCTTAAGTAGCACTAATTAATATTAGTTTTGGATACTTAATGATGTCACCTATTTCATCAAATCTCATTTTGTAACAAAAGGAAGTAAAGAAATTCAAGTTAACAACAACAACAAAATCTCACTGCCATTAAAATTATGTATATAGGGCAGAGTAAAATTGTCCCATGGCACCAAACAACACAACAATCTTTACAGAAGCAAATTGTCTGTGACATTTCTTCTCTGAAGCAAATGACGTTTAAATCATGGTTTATGGTTAAATGATGGTTTTAAATCATGAACTTGTTGGTTAATAATTAGTGTTTTAACCACTGTGCCACCTGAATCCTTTGAGATTTAACGTATTGGTTTTATGTGTCATCCAGTAGCAGGTTTGAGTTGTTGCTTTATTGTTGCTGTGTACCACCAAGTCGGAACCAACCCATAGCTGACCCTCCAGCAGGTTTTCTGAGGCGGATAATTGCATCAGAGAAGATTGCCCATCCTTGTCCCACAGAGCAGCTGGTGGATTTGAACTGCATGCCTTTGGGATTGCAACACAGCTTCTTACCACAAAGCCACCAGAGTACAAGATCTCTAATGGTATCACATGCAATTATGCATAAGCCCTTTGATGCTATTTGATGTTCTTAGGCTGACTTTAATCCACAGCAACCCTGTGAACAACAGATGGCAACCATGGCCTATCTGAGGACATCTTCTCAATCTCTACTAGGCTCAAGCCCATTGTTGAATTCAGTGAGCAATCTGTCTTGATGAGGGTCTTCCTCTCTTATACTGACCTTCTACTTTTCCAAGCATAATGTTGTTGATTGTTTTTTCCCCAAGGACTGGTAACATTTGATGATATGTTCAAAGCATGGACTGAAGCACCGTATTCTTTGCTTCCAGGTCTCACTGAGTTGCAAACAATAAATGATTGAATATTTCTGCTATATCCCTAAAAAGTTAGCCAAAATTCTATTTCTTTTTTTCCCCCTTCTTTTCATTGATAAAATAAGTTAATTAGGTCACTGTATGCTGGGAATTGCCTTGTACTTAGGCAAGATGTAGAACTGGAAGATTTGCTTTAAATTCACTCACTCTCCATGGGAAAATGGTGGGCAGTTCTTCTAAAGGATTTAGAGCCTTGGAAACTTGATGATGGGTCTCTGTGAATGGGATGCTAACTTAAAGGTTGGTGATTCGAACCCCACCAGGAAGACCATAAAAGAAAACCTGGGGATATGTTTTTGTAAAGATTGCATGTTCCACTTTACTTTAAAGTGATTTCCATTAGCAACGACCCCATAGATGTAAATTTGATGGGGAAAGGGTGAAAGAAATGGGAAATTTTCAGTGTGAAAAACAATGTATTTGAACTTTGTAAATAAATCAGTATAAATTTTTTAAACAAATAAAGAAAAAGAAAAGAAAAGGCAGCAGGAGGACCTCTGCCAATTCAGAACCATCAGCAGCTCACTAGAGGAAGATACCAGTCTCCTATATGATTTAAAGCCTCTGAAATCCTACGCAAGGGTCAGCTTTGAGTGGATTCTGAATTGATAGCAGTGAGTTGAGATGATGTTATACAAGAGCTGCACGAATAAGGAAAGTCAACTGACAATGAATGAAGAAAACTGAAGAAGTATTGATGCATTTAAGGTATAGTGTTGAATTCAACTATACAATAAACTACCAGAAATTCAAGAAAGGGGGGGGGAAAAATTGAATGTTTCTTTGAAGTGAAGATGTAAGACTTGGTCTCATTTTGCACCTGCATTCAGAAAGACCCTGGAATGTAATATGATCTGGAAATAGTAGGGGGTCAGCAAAAACAGGAAGGCCCTCACTGAGACAGACTGACACAGTGGCCCAACAAGAGTGTTACAGTATCAGGCAGCACTATATTCTGTTGTGTGTGACTGAAAATTAACCAACTCAGTGGCAACTAACAATGACAAAGTACAGCCCCAAAGATGACCTATTTCAATTGCCATTGACTTCATTTAATGTATCAGGAAATGGATAAAGCTACAAAATCCAGCGAATGGCCAAATCCTGTATCAGTGAGATAAACTGTTAGAAAAGCGATCCAAGTTAGCCACAGGCTTTGAGCAGCCTCTCCACTTCTGCATAGCCCTGGGGAAAGTACCTGAGCCTCAGTTTTCTTCTAAGAAAAATGGGGTTACCTGTCTCCTGGGGTCATTGTCAGGACTAAATGACAAGTACAGTCTCTGATGTATATGGGGTATCTGTTATGTTAGCTCTTATATTTTCCTCTTTTCTTTTTAAAAGCAATAGAAGTAATACTAATAGCAATGTTAATACTAATGATATCAGTTGCTGAAAATTTATTCTGTTCCACTGGGCAAAATTATCTTATTCTACCTTCATAAAAAAGGATATGAATAATATTTCAGAGTAATTTTATGAATAGGCAAGTAAGCCTCAGGAGATTAAGTAAATTGCCTAAGGCCAGACAATATGTGAGTGCCAGCAATAAGCTCATATATATCTAAAGTGGGCTGATTCCACAGCCCCTATTCTTCACTATGATGGACCATCTTACACAGCTTGTCCTGCTGCAGGTAAATTGGATGAAAACATTGTCTATAAGAGTTTGATTTATATATACTGCTTCTGCTACCCAAGAGGTGGACAAAATAAAAAATCTCAAATAATGTTGGCTCTTTTCATTATAAATAATGTGTTGTTGCCTCACGGAATGTTCTGAAGAGGTGATTTACCTCATCTCCTATCACTTCACTTGACCTCTACAGACACAACAGGGAAATCCCATTATGAATTCTCTAGTTCCTGGAGGTGACTCAGTGGTTGTCACATGATGCAACATCTCTCTACCAATTTTTCTGTCCCTCATACAAAAATAAAGCAAAATGTTAAAAAATAAATAAATTTGCAAGAGCAAATTATTCTTTCTCTTCTTTGAGAGCTTACATTTAAAGGTAGATGTAGCTGATTTAAGGTCAAACACTGAAGTTGTCTAGAGAACAAAAAAAACTAAAGCAATAAAGATTTGATCTATCCTTGTTCTCTTTTTGATCAACTTCAATTCTCATTTACTGCCTAGCATCTCTACTACAGGAGGTAGGGTAAAGGATTTTAAGGCCTAAACCTTAGAAGCATATTAGTTTTCCCCGCAGCACATTCCAATAAGTGTTCTGCCAGAAGAATAGAGTTTATAATGATTATGGAAAGAACATAATAATCATTATAAAAATCATTATTTATTGTGAAACAAAATGTTTCGCAGGTATTGTTTTTGACATGTTTTTTCGTTTGTTTGGTTGGTTATTTTTGGTTGTTTTGCTGTTTTGTTTTGGTGTTGTGTTTTGTGTTGCTTGTTTGTTTTTTCCACTTTTTAAAACTTTAAGTCCTTATCAACAAACATGGAAACAGAAACTTGGATTTTCCTGATTCCAGAATCTTACTTTTGAGTCACACAGTAATGCTGGCAAGGGAGGATGGAAATTTGAACACAAAACCTGCAAGTATGAAAAATCAGGAGGTTTTCATCAAGGAGGAGACACAAGGAGTTGAAAGGTATAAGCAATAACTCAGGAGATAAATAGAGTGATTAATTACTTGTACCAAAGTCTGGAAAATAAGTACTCTCTAAGCCATAGGGCAGGTTACAGAAAAGGCATTTGGTCCAGAAATACATGAGAAATCATCAAGCGACTTTAAGCGTGAGGACAGCACCTTGGAATTCAGTTTATAAGCATTCTTCTGGCTGCTCTATGGAAAATGTATTAGAGCGTGGTAAAACTAGATTAAAATATATTGTTGTTGTTATGTGCCATCAAGTTGCTTGTGACTCATAGTGACCCTATGTAAAAGAGCCTTAAACCCTGCTCTATCTTGTACCAACATCATTGTCTCTGATACACCTACTGCCATTACCCCAATCACTGAATAAATCCATCTCATTAAAGGTCTTCCTCTCCTGTGCTGTCCCTCCACCCTCCCAAATATGATGTTTATCTCCAAGGATCAGTCCCTCCTTGCAACATGTTCAAAGTATGTCAGAAAAAGCTTCAGAATCCTTGACTCCAAGGAGTATTCTGGCTTCACCCTCTCCAGGTCAAACCTGTTTGTTCTCCTAGCAGTCCATGGTATATTCAACACTCTCCTCCAGCACCACAGCTCAAAGGCATCAATTATCTTTTTATCATCCCTATTCACTGTCGAACTCTCTGTGGCATAGCACATAATTGCAAAGATTATAGCCCAGGTTAGGTGCACCTTAGTCTCCAGCCTGCTGTCATCATTCTTCAGTACTCTTGAGAGGTCCCTCACAGCTGACTTTCCCAATGCAATTCGTTTCTTGATTTTCTGGCTCCTGTTACCAAGAGTATTGATTGTGGATCCAAGCAAACTGAAAGTATTAACAATCTCAGTTTCTTCATCATCCATTATGATGCTACCAATTGGACCAGTGGTGAGAATCTTTGTCTTCTTGATGTTGAACTTCAGTCCATATTGAAGGCTGCAGTCCTTCACCTTTTTCAGCAAGTGCTTCAGGTCCTCCTCAGTTTCAGCAAGCAGGGTTGTGTCATCAGCATAACATAGGTTGCTGGTGAATCTTCCTCCAATCCTGATGCAACATTCCTCCTCATACAACGCAGCCTCTCGTATGATCTGTTCTGCATACAGATTGAAAAGGTACTGAGACAGAATACATCTCTGGTGGACACCCTTCACAATTTTGAACCATACAGTGTCTCCTCGCTCTGTTCTGCTGACTGCCTCCTGGTTCAAGTATGGGTTTCATATAAGTACAATCAGATGTTCTGGGATTCCCATTCTTCTCAGAGTCTGCCACACTTTGTTGTGATCCACACAGTCAAAAGCCTTTGTACAGTTAAGGAAACACAGATAGACATTCCATTGATACTCTTTGCTTTCTGCTAATATCCATCCAACATTAGCTACAATATCCCTACTACCACAGCCTCTTCTAAGCCCATCCTATTCATCTGGCAGTTCTCTGTTGACGTGTTGCTCCAGTAAGTAATAATAATAATAGTAGCCAGTGTGGCATCAGGATTGGAAGAAGACTACTGACAGCCTAAAATATGATGTTGTTGCTGTTATGTACTGTTGAGTTGCCTGCGACAAATACTGACCCTATGTACAACAGTGCTAAAGCCTGCCCTGTCCTGAGTCAGTCTCACTGACTCCAATACACCTACCTCCATTGCCCAATCACAATATAAATCCATCTCATCCTGGGTATTCCTCTCCTGAGCTTTTGCCCCAGCCTTCCAATCATATGTTTCTCCAAGGATCAGTTGCTCCTGACTACATGCCCAAAGTATGTGAGACAAAGCTTCAAAATCCTAGCCTCAAAGGTAAAACTTGGTTTCACCCTCTCCAAGACAGATTGATTGGTTTTCTTGGTGGTCCACTGTATATTCAAGATCTCCTGCATCACAACTAAAAGGCAACGATTTTTTTTCTAATATGTGATTGTTGTTGTTATTGTTGTTAGGTTTCATTGAGTACAGCACAACTCATAGTGATCCTATGAACAAAAGATCTGAACCCTGCTTATCCTGAACCATCCTCACTCTTCCTGACACTCAAGAGCCCATTGTTGCACTCACCTGTATCAATCCACCTCGTTGAAGATCTTCCTCTCCTTCATTGACCCTCCACCCTTCCCAGCATTATGTTCTTCTTCAAGGAGTAGCACCTCCTAGCAACATGTCCAAAGTATGCGAGACAAAGCCTCACCATTCTTGCCTTGAAAGAGCACTCTGGCTCCACTATCTCCAAGACATATCTGTTTATTCTCTTGGCCATACATGAGATGTTCAGTGTTCTTCTCCAATACCACAGTTCAAAGGCGTCAATTACTTTTCTTTCATGCTTATTCATTGTCTAGCTCTTGGATGCATAGCTAGTAATCAGAAAGACTATGGTTTCAATCAGATGCACCTTAGTCTTCAAACTGATATCACTACTACTCAATAATTTGGAACATTTCCTAACTGCAGATTTTCCCAGTTCAATATGTCTACGTATTTCCTCACTTCTGGTACCAAGGGTGTTAATCGTAGATCCAAGCAAGATGAAGCTGTTGGGTTTCAATCACCTCTCCATCCACCATGACACCACCTATTTGTCTTGCAGTAAAAATTTTTGTTTTCCTGACATTGATATTCAATTCATACCAAAGGCTACATTCAGCAAATCAAGTTTTATCAACCGCATAATGCAAGTTATTGATGAGTCTCCCCCAAATCCTGATGCCACACTCCTCCTCATAGAATCCAGCATCTCAGACAATTTCCTCAGCATACCGATTGAATAGGTATGGAGAGAGAACACAACCCTGTATACTCTCTTCCCAGTTCCAAGCCATGCAGCGCTCTCCTGCTCTGTTTGCACAACAGCTTCTTGATGCAGGTATATGTTCCTCATGAGCACAATCAAGTGTTCTGGGATTCCCATTCTTCTCAGCGTCAGCCACAACTTGTCATGATCCACACAGTCAAACACCTTTGCATAATTAATAAAGCACAAATAGGTATTCTTCTAGTATTCCGCCAGGATCCGTCTGACATCAGCAATGATATTCCCGGTGCCATGGCCCCTTCTAAATCCTGCTTGAACTTCTGGCTTTTCCTTATCTATGTATTATTCCAGCCATTTTTTAATGATCTTCAGCAGTATTTTGCTTGCATGTGATATCAGTGATATCGTTTGATAACATCCACATTCAGTTGGATCATCTTTCTTGGGAATGGGAAAAAATATGGACGTCTTGAAATTCATTGGCCTGCAGCTGTCTTCTTTATTTTATTTTTATGTAGTATACCATATGATTATCTGATGCAAAGTGGCCAAAGCTTGTCCATTGTATCTCACTAATGCCTAGTATGTCAATATTCATGCATTCCATTTCATTTTTAACAATTTTCAGTTTCCAACATTCCAGCTACCTGCATTCTATGTTCCAATTGTTAAATGATGTTGAGTTTCTTCATTTCAATGTACTCCTAATCTGGGCTCTACCAATACACTACTATAAGTATCTTCTTTGTTTAACGTAGGGTTTTCAAAAGCATGTTATTTAGGAAGTAGATGGCACTTCCTGCCTCCTATATACAGATGACAAATCCTTACTTGCTGCAAATAAAGAAAACTTGAAAGACATACAGACAAAAAGCAAAGATTGCTATACCTAGAGTCCTCTCCAAAGTACTGAAGATGTCAACTTGGAAGTTTAGGTGCATCTAATACAGGACATGGTCTTTGCAATCACTTGCTATGTGTCAGAGAGCTGGATAATAACTAGGGATAATAGAAAGAGAATTGATGCCTTTGAGCTGTGGTGTTGGAGACAAGTATTGAGTATATAATAGACTGCTAGGAGAGCAAACAAGTTCTTACTGAGGAGCATTAAGCCAAGCTGCTCCGTGGAGGCGAGGAAGCTTCATCTGATATAATTTGGACATGTTGCAAGGAAGGACCAGTCCTTGGAGAGGAATGCCATGCTTTGGAGGGTGGAGAGACAGCACAGGAGAGGAAGACCCTTGATGAGATGTATTGATTCAGTCACTGGGATAATGGGGATAAGGTGTATCTGAGACAATAAGATTGGCACAGGATAGAGCAGGGTTTAGGGCTGTTGTACATGGGGTCGTTATGAATCTCAGGTAACTAGACGGCACATTACAACAAGAATATACCTCAATATCAAGAAAACAAATACCATTACAACTAAACCAGTTAACAACACTATGATAAATGACAAAATTTTTAAGAAAGCACTGAACTTGTCAATGGTAACATTTTACATGTATCCTGAATAAACACCCATGGAAGCAACAGTCAGGAAATCAACTGTGATATTGCATTGAGAAAATTTGTAGTCAGGGACTTATTTCAAGTGCTTAAAAGCATAATTGACATTTTAAATTTTTATTATTGTTGTTTCCTTACAAATTCATTTACATTGTTTTCCATTAATATATGTTGTGTTTTGTGCAATCTTTCACTTATGTTGTGTCTCATACAATTACTCATATGCATTATCTTTTTCATAATTAATTGCTATTGATCTATGCCTATTATTATCCAATTGAATCTTTTCTATTCCTTTACACCCTTCCAGAGCTCTGGGAGCATATCAAGAAAATTGTCCATGAAGAATGCAAAAGATCATTACAAAGGCTGAAAAAGAAGAAAAGACCAAGATGGATGTCAGATGAGACTCTGAATATTGCAATAGAGCGCCGAGAGCCAAAGATAAAGGAAGAAACCAAGAAATCTAAGAGCTGAACATAAAATTTCAAAAGGCAGCCCGGAACGACAAAGCAAGATACTATAATGAGACGTGCAGAGAGCTGGAGTCAGAAAATCAAAAGGGCCTGACGCTCTCAGTGTTTCTTAAGCTGAAGGAGCTGAAAAACAAATTCAAGCTGTGGGTGGCAATACTTAAGGATACTTTGGGTAGAATGTTAAATGATCCAACAAGTATCAAGAGAAGATGGAAGGAGTACACAGAGTCACTGTATCAGAAGGAATTGGCTGACACAGAAGAGTTTCATGAAATGACACATGAGCAAGAGCCTATGGTGATGAAGGAGGAAGTTCAAATTGCTCTGAAGGAATCGGTAAAAAGCAAGGCTCCAGAAATTGACGGCATACCAATTGACATATTTCAACAAACAGACACTGACCTGGATGCGCTCACTAAGTTGTGCCAAGAAATCTGAACAGCCAGCTGGCCCACTGACTGGAAAAGATCGATATTTGTTCCCATTCCAAAGAAAGGTGACCCAACAGAGTGTGAAAATTATCGAACAATATCATTGATATCACATCCAAGCAAGATTCTGCTGAAAATTATCCAAAAACATTTGGAACAATATGTCAACAGAGAACTGCCAGATGTGCAGGCTGGATTTAGAAGAGGTCGTGGTACTAGGGATATTATAGCTAATGTTAGATGGATCTTACCAGAAAGCATTAGAGAGCTGGACAATGACCAAAGATTACAGAAGAATTGATGTCTTTGAATTGTGGTGCTGAAGAAGAATATTGAACATACCATATGGTACATCAAAACAACAAACATATCTGTCCTGGAGAAGGTGAAAACAGGCCGCTTCTTGGAGGCAAAGATTTTGAAGTCTTATCTCACATACTTTGAGAATGTGGCTAGAAGGGATCAATTCCTGAAGAAGGACATCATGCTTGGAAAGGTGGAGGGATAGCACAGGAAAGGAAGACCCCAGATGAGATAGATTGAAACAGTAACTAGGATAATGGGAATAGGTGTTTTGGAGACAGTGAGACTGGCTCAGGGTAAGGCAGAGTTCAGAGCTAGTATACATAATGTCGCTATGAGTTGCAGGCAATTCAAGGCTCATAATAACAACAAAAATCCTTAGTGTTGCATAGTATTCCATTGAGTGAATGTACCACAATTTCCCAATTCTTTGTATGTTGATAGGCATTTGAGCTTTTTGCATTTTCTTGATATTGTAAATAACATTTCTGTGAATATGTTGGTGTTGTGTGTTATCAAGTTGCCTCATAGTGACCCTATGCATAATAGCTCTGAACCCTGCTCTTTTCTGAGTAAGTCTCAATAATTCCAACACACCTTGTCCCATTGCTCCAGGTAATATAAAAATCAATGTCATTTGAGGTCTCCATCTCTTGTACTGTTCCTCCACCTTTCTGATCATGATGTCCTTCTCCAAGGACTTGCATCTCCTGGCCATGTGCCCAAAATATATGAGACAGAACATCAGAATCATTGTCTCCAAAGAAAACCTTAATTTCACCTTCTCTAAGAAAGACCTATTAATTCTCCTATCAGTCCACGGTATGTTCAATACTCTTCTCCAGTATCACAATTCAAAGAAAGACATTGATTCTTCTGTCATCCTCACTCATTGTTCAGCTCTCTGCTATATAGCAAATAATTACTAAGACCATGGCTTTGTACGGGTGCACCTAAGTCTCTAGAATGACATAATTACTCTTTAGCACTTTGAAGAGATCTCTGACAGTTGACTTCCCCGATGGAATTAATCTTTTGATTTCCTGACTGTTGGTGCCAAGATTGTTGACTGTGGAGCTGAGCAAGCTCAAATTGTTAAGAATCTTCATGGAAAACCTCATAAATAGTTCCTTGCATGCGGACTTCCGAGTTGTAAAACAACCCAGTGGTAGATGGAATTTGCTCCTGGACTTAAGAACAATAAATGAAATAGTTGGACCTCTACATCTTGTGATTCCTAACCTATATACTGTAATAGACAAAGTGCTAGTCAATAGGCCTTTTATTGTAAAAACTACCTTCCCTCTGTAACTTGATTGGTGCCACTATTAGAGCCTCTAAGTGAAATATTACTGCTTTTCAATTTTTGACGCATGTACTTTTAACTTGTTAGTTAAATTTGTGTCTTCTAGGCTGCAACACTTCCATGTTACATCTTCAAGGATATGAACATGCACAGCTAAGCACAACTGATAATAGTGCATCTAAATTCCAAAATCAATCTCCATAATAGTCTATGTGTTTCCTATTGCCAAAGGGGCCCTTTAGAGTAGTGAGAGAAGATCTTCACCCTGAAACCTACAGCATCCCTTTCCATCAGGAAGTAGCTAAGAGAATACACCGTCCCCTTTTCCCTATGAATCAGGGTGAAGTCTCTCTCAAGGAGAGGTGTTAGGGAATGGCAAAGGACACACTGACAAAGGAGATTAATCAGAACTGGCTTTGACAAACACTGTGGCAATTGGACAATTAAAACAGACTTTCAAGGGGGAAAAAAAGAACGAACTGGGGATTAGGGTAGAGAAAATAGTGCAACAATGAAGAAATGAAAACTCCAAATCCCTGTAAATGTTCATTAAAATTAATAAAATTTAATTAAAAAAAAGAGTGTCAATTTCTTCTCCATCTGTCATAGTGTTGCCAATTGGCCCTGTAGTATAAAACTCTATCTTCTTGATGTTGAGTTTCAGTACATACTTTAAGATTATATAATCTTCAGAATAATTTTGTTTGTGTGTGATATTACTGATATTGTTTGATAATCTCCACTCCTTGTTGAGTCGCCTTTTTGGGGACAGGAATAAATATGAATCTTTTCCACTCAATTGGCCAGGTAGTTGTCCTCCAGATTTGTTAGCAAAACCTGGTAAGCATATCTAGAGCTTGATCTCTTTGTTGAAATATATCAGTTGGTCTCCCATCAATACCTGGAGTCTTCTTTTTTTTTTTTTATCAATTGCTTCAGGGCAGGGCAGCTTGAATTTCCTCCTTCATCACCATTGTCTTTTGATCATATGTTGTTTCATGAAATTCTTCTGTGTCAGCCAATTCTTTTCAATATTGAGACTCTATGTACTACTTCCATCTTTTTTAAATGCTTCCTGGATATTTTATTCATAGCATCCTTAAGCATTGCAGCTTGAGCCTTGAAATTTAATATGTTCACACCTATAACACAGGTATGCATATCTCTGTCTGTGTCTCAGTTCTAATTTCTTTAGGGTATATTGCTAGCAATGGAATAGCTGGATCATATGAAATTCCTATGTTCAGTTTTTTGAGGAAACTCCAAATTGCCTTCCAGAATGGTTATGCCATTTTATAATCCCACTAGCAGTGCTGAGGATTCCATTCTCTCCATATCCTCTCCAACATTTACTGCTTGCTGTCCTGTAAAACTTTGCTACTTCTATTTTGGTGAGATGGTTATCTTGTTGTTGTTTTGACTTGCATATCAGTGATTTTGAGCATTTCTTCATGCATCTGTTGGCCACCAAATGTCTTCCTTTGTGAGATGTCTTTTGCCCATTTTGTTATTGTTTTATCAGTCTTTCTCTGGTAGAGACATTGTAGTATTCTGTAAATATTCATTATGTGACCATTGTCTGAAATGTTACTGCCAAAGTCCTTTTGAGAAATAAAAATTGTGTGAGAGGCATCACACTCCCTAATCTGGAAACCTGCTACATTTCTGTGGTAACTAAAACATGGTATTGGTACAACGATAGACTGATTATACTATTGTAGTAACCAAAGCATGGTATTGGTACAATAACACACACAAAGACCAATGAATTAGAATCAAGAACCAAAAAATTAACCTATCTACCTACAATCCACACTCTGTTGGGTCAAGCCTCTTTGGACTGAGAACAAATATAGATCTCTTCCAGTCAGTTGGCCAAGTGGTCGTTCTCCAGATTTCTTGGCACAACTTGGTGAGCACGTCCTGGGCAGCATCTGTTAGCTGAAATATGTCAGTTGGTATACCATCTATTCCTGGGGCCTTATTTTTTTGCTATTTCCTTCAAAGAAGCTTGAACTTCTTCCTTCACCACCACAGGCTCTTGCTCATATGTTATTTCATGAAATTCTTCTGTGTCTGCCAATTCCTTTCTATACAGTGACTCAGGATATTCTTTCTATCTTCTTTTAATACTTCCTGGATCATTTAATATTCTGCCTAAAGCATCCTTGATAATAACAACTCGAGGTTTGGATTTGTTCTTCAGTTCCTTGAGCTTAAGAAATGCTGAGCAAATTCTGCCCTTTGATTTTTTGACTCCAACTCCTCTCACATTTCATGGTAATATATTGCTTTGTCATCCCATACTGCCTTTTGAAATTTTCTGTTCACCCCTTTAGTACCTTGAATTTTCCTTCTACTTTGGCTTCTCTGTACTCCAACGCAATATTCAGAGTTTCTTCTGACATCCATTTTGGTCTTTTCTTCCTCCTCTGTCTTTATAATGACTGTTGCACTCTTCCTGGATGATACCCTTGATATCCTCCCACAACTCATTTGGTCTTCACTCATTAGTGTTCAAGACCTCAAACCTGTTCCTGAGATGCTTTTGAAATTCAGGTGGGATAGACTCAAAGTCATATTTTGGTTCCAGTGCATTCAGTTTAATTTTCCTCACCTTCAGCTTGAATTTGCATGAGGAGTTGGTGGTCTGTTCCAGTCCAGGCTGGGTTTAGGGATATTGTAACTAATGTTAGATGGATCTTACCTGAAAGCAGGGAATACCAGAGGAATGTCTACCTGTGTTTCATTGATTATACAAAGGTGTTTGACTGTGTGGATCACAACAAACTATGGCTGACTCTGAGGAGAATGGGAATCTCAGAACACTTGATCATTCTAATGGGAAACCTATGCTTGGACCAAGAGACAGTCGTCAGAACAGAGCAAGCGAGAGTCAAAGTCAGGAAGGGTGTACACCAGGGATGTGTCCTGTCTCCATACCTTTCAACCTGTATGCAGAACAGATTATCCAGGAGGCTGATCTCTATGAGGAGAAATGTGGCATCAGGATTGGTAGAAGATCTATCAACAATCTGTGTTATGCAGATGACACAACCCTGCTTGCTGAGACTAAGGGGAACCCGAAGCGCTTGCTGCAATGGGTCAAGGACTACAACCTTCAATATGGATTGAGGCTCAATATCCAGAAGACAAATATTCTCACCACTGGACCAATTGGCAGCATCAGATGGATGGTGAAGAGATTGAAATTATTCACAGCTTTAGTTTGCTTGGCTCCACAATCAACACTCTTGGCACCAGCAGCCAGAAAATTAAAAGACGTATTACTATGGGAAAGCCTGCTGTTAGGGACCTCTCCAAGGTACTGAAGATCAATGGTGTGTCTCTAGAGACTAAGGTGTGTTTGATAAAGACCAGGGTCTTTTCAATCACTTGTTATGCATCAGAGAATTGTACAATGACTAGAGAGGATAGAAGGAGAATTGATGCCTTTGAGCTGTGGTGCTGGAGAAGAGTATTGAGGGTACCATGTACTGCTAAGAAAACAAACAGATTCATCCTAGAGAGGGTTAAACCAGGCTGCTCCTTGGAAGCAAGGATTTTGAGGCTTCTTTTGACATGCTTTGGACATGTTATAGGGACATGCAGAGGGACATCACACTTGGTAGGGTGGAGACAGCGCAGGAGGGGAAGGCTCTCTTTGAGGTGGATTGATTCAGTGACTGGGGTAATTGGGATGGGTGTATCAGAGACAGTGCGATTGGCACAGGACAGAGCAGAGTTTAGGGCTGTTTTACATAGGGTCACTATGAGTCGCAAGTGACTCGATGGCACATAACAACAACAACAACAACAACCTACAATCAGTTGGTATTTTAAAAGCAACTAAAATCTGTTAAGTGGTATGCAGTGTTAGCTTAAATGTTGGCTTTTCTGACCATTACCATAATGCTCTCTGCTCTCCAGTTACCTTATATGCAAACACATAGACATGCAAATCATCATCAGCTGTGGGACTATGATAAGAGAATGCTTCCCACACTAAGCAGGGAGATTTGAGGGACACTGGAACAAGATCCTGGTGAGAGTGAGATTCTAGTTAGAGAAAAATCCTGGTGATGATGGTGGACAGATTGTGGCAATGCTGTGAAGAAATTGAAGCAACATGTAATGAGCCCTGAGATAAAGGCCACAGTTAAAAAGTCTTGCTGTTCTTGCTGGGTGATGGAAGGGAAAGCTGACTGCTCAACTGAAAGTGGAGCGTGGAATAACTGAGCAATTGTGCCTTGGCACTGTTAGACTCAAATATGCATTTCCCTTGGGTGGTACTATTTGGTGGCTTCACAACAAAATGCAGCAGTTGCATCCACTTCCTAAACAACATGCCTCTGGAAACTCTATGAACTTTGATAAATATCAATAGTTATAGAAAAGCTTTAGGTCTTTTGTTCATAGGGTCACTGTAAGTCACGCTCAACTTGGCAGCAATCAATAACAAGTGGCAAGAAGTTACACTCCAATCACAAAGGCATGTAGTTCGAATCCACCAGCTAAGCCATGGGAGAAGGATGGACAATTTCCTCCTGTGTGATTAATTACTTCTGTAAACCTACCAGAGGGCCAGCTATGGGTCAGTTCCAACTCTGCAGTACACAACAACAACAGTATCTCACTCTCTAACTTACTTCCCTAATGAGCCTCACTCTTGGTACCTCAGTTTATGAGTCAACAAAGAATATTAGACCTAAATGACTGGTAGAAAGAGGAACATGCAAAGTGTCATGTCTGCTATGGATATTTTTTTATGGGGACAACTCACCTTCATTAAGAGGGTAGAAGTCAGACTCAGCCACCCCAATGCCGTTGTATCTGCTCCTTCACATGGTGAAATGACAACTTCTTCAACAATTGATGTGGCAAAATTGTACATCTATCTGCAGAAAACAGAAACAAGATCTACATCTCATACCATATACAAAAATCAATTCAAGGTGGATCAGAGACCTAGCAGTAAAGCTCAAAACCATGAGGATCGTAAGAGATAAAATGGGACCAGACTTAGAAGCCCTAATCTATGACATAAATAGGCTTGCAAATATAGCCAGAAATGTACAACCAGGAGAGGATAAAATCAACAAAATGAACCTTATAAAATCTAAGTCTCTGACTCAGAATAATGTCTCTTTAAAGACTAAAGTGTACCTTCCCCAAGCCATGGTGTTTTCAGTTGTTTCAAAAGCATGTGAAAGTTGGGTAAGGAAGATCAAGGAATCATGGTGCTGGTGAAAAATATTGAATACACCATACACTTCCAATAAACCTAACAAATCTTTCTTGGAAGAACTGCATACAGAATGTTCAGAAACAAAGATGCTAAAACTTCATCTGTTGTCAGGAGTGGCCAGCCCCAGTTGAGGCAAGGGGAAAAATGAAAGGAGGACTCTCAGGGAAACAGTTTGATACAGGGACTGTATCCATGGGCTCCAGCACAACATTGATGTGACAATGCTGCAAGATAGCTCTCAATCTGTTGTATATGCATGTACACATGGTTGCAATATAAGTGGGAGCCTACTCAATAACATGGCCCAAACAAAATAAAAACAATATTTTATGCAGTAATTCTGGAGGAAATGACGATGACTTGACAGGTTATGTTCAATGCCATGTTCATATAACCAGTAAAAGTACATTTTGGAAAAATGTGTTCCTGATTTGAAAAAGATTTCCTCATCTGGAGGTCTTTACACATTTTTACAGTACATGGCTATTCAGAAATAGCTAATCTAAATCCAACCGAGAAATACTGTTCTTTATAAGCATTAAAATAGGAGATAAGCTACTCTAAAATTTAAATTACAAATAATTATGGAATAACATATGAACTCTTTTCCCTTTAAAAAAGTTATTGAGACAGATGTTAAAGAGAAAGGGAAATGGCTATCAGTGGAAATCATTATGATGGAACTATTCCATATCTTAACCATGGCAGTGGATTCATGAATGTGCACATGTAATAAAGTTATTTATAACTAAATACACTTGTGCACATACAAATGAGTAACTGTAAAATTCATGAACAATGAAAAAATTCAGTGGATTAAATTAATACCAACTTTCTAGTTGTTATATTGTACTAAAATTATATAAATATTACTGTTAGTCCAGATTATATAGGATATTTCTTGCTTGAAGATCTATAAATATTACACAATTAAAATGTCCAAAATTAATAATAGTTAAACTAACTTAGTGATTTTCAACTTATGCAATATTGTATTAAGAGCTTTGACTTTAGAACATAACATTTGAATCCCAAGTCAATCATTGCCACAGCTTCCAATGACCCTGGACAAGTTATTTAACTTGTCTATGCCTCAATCTCCTCATAAAAAAAAAATATCATTTTTTCCTAGTGGGTAGTTAGTATTGACCTATCGCTTCAAGAGTGAAAGATGGACAAGTTTCTCTTGTGACATTTACAGCCTCTGAAAAACTGCTGGAGGGTCAGCTATTTTATCACAACGAGTCAGTTTTGACTGAAGGGCACAGAACAATAGCAAAGGCAACATGAGTTTACACACAAATAAAGTAAATTAGAAATAAAAAAGGAGAAAAATTAATAGTAGCTCTGGTGGCATAAACTAAAGGGCATTGTACTGCTAGCCTGAATGCAGCACTTTTCTGGCTGTTTGAATCCACAAACAGCTCCAAAGGAGAATGATGGGCAATCTCCTCCCGTGTTATTTACAGCCTTTCAAACACCCTGTGGAAGATAAGTTATGAGTCAATGTCAATTCAGTGGCAATGAGAAAGTTTGAGCTCATGGGATTTTATAAGACTTAAATGAATTAATACAGTAAAATATTTAGAAGAGTACTTGGAAATAATAAGCACTGAAAAAAACGTTAATTTATTTTCTTGAAAGCCATCTATGAGTGAGTTATATTCAATAGTTCCACTTCATCTTTTCCTTTGTTCTCACCATATGATCCGTTGTAACCATGTTCTCTCATTTTAGATTTTCAGCTTGCTTTGTTACTTCCTTTTCCTACCCATCATCTACCGTCCCTCTTGCAAAATGTGAACTTTTCAGATCTCAATCAAACATTACTTCTTCAGGGATGACCTTTCTGACCTCACTGACAAGGTGAAATGCTGCTTTCATAAAAATAAATGAATCTCAGTCAAATCCTTCTTAGGGTTTATCTTAGATGCCATTTTGCTCTCCACAATGAATGTAATGGTCTTGACCTTTGCCTCTCCACTCAGTTTTGAAAGTGAAGAGATAAGAATTGCCCCTGCATTTCCTCTCCATTGTGTCATCAACACTTTTACAAGCACTCAATAACTATTTGTAGAATGACTAAATAAATAAATGTACAGTATTATATAAAAATGACTGTTGACTCAAGATAGAGCAACGTTCCTTCCCTAACGTTAGTTCACAAAAATAACGTGTGTATTCAGAGTGATGTTATATTCCACTTGGTATTTCCATATCTCTTATCTCAAGCTGTTATCGCAATGAAAAGGATTCTAATTCACTTATTATTTGTAAGTTCACTTCTTGCTGTTGTTGTGCACCATCAAGTCAGAACTGACTCATAATTGACCCTGCAGTGGGTTTTTAGAGGCAATAAATTGTATAAGAGGAGATTGTCCAACCTTCTCCTATAGAGGAGTTGGTAGATTTGAACTGTTTATCTTAGGGATTGCAACACAGCTTCTTATCACTGTTGTTGTAGTTAAGTGCCGTCAAGTCACCTGTAACTCATAGCGACCCTGTGCACAACAGTCCTAAACCCTCTCTGTCCTGTGCCAATATTATTGTCTCCAACACACCCCCTCCCATTAACCCAGTCACTGAATCAATCCATCTCATTAAGGATCTTCCTCTCTTGCACTCTCCCTCCACCCTCCCAAGCATGACGTCCCTCTCCAAGGACTGGTCCCTCCTTGCAACATGTCCAAAGTATGTCAGAGGAAGCTTCAGCATCCTTGCCTCCAAAAAGCAGCCTGGTTTCAACCCTCTCTAGGATGAACCTGTTTGTTCTCTTAGCAGTCCATGGTCTTATCACTAGGCCACAAGATATCCCTATACTAGATAAAACGCATAAATAAATGAATGTGTCCTAAAATTAATTATCACCAAGGCAGAATAAAATCATAGCTGTTTATCCACTGAGTTGAATTCCTGAGGCTATAAATTCCATTGAAAGAGGATGCCCATCTTTCTCCCTCAGAAATATTCACTGGTGGGTTCAGACAACCAAAGAGGCAAAGCCTTTGATGTAGAAGCACAACTTCTTACAGATTATACTGTAGAACTCCCTAAAGAGACTATTGTTGTTGTTCCTAGATGCTGTTGAGTCAAGTATAATTCATATGAACAACAGATCTGAACCCCGTCCTGTCCTATGCCATACTCACAATCTGCGACACATTTGAGTTCATTGTTTCTGTTAATGGGTCATTCCACCTGGTTGAGGGTCTTAATCTCCTTCATATTCCCTCCATCTTTCCAAGTATAATGTCCTTCTACAAAGAATAGCCTTTCCTAATAACATGCCCAAAGTATGTGAGATGAAGCTTCATCATCCTTGCCTCCAAGACACGCTCTGTCTGCATCAAGACATAGCTGGTTTTTTCTTTTAGTTTTATGGGTTTTGCAGATTTTTTTAGCAGTCCATGGGATATTCAACACTCTTCTCCAACACTACAGTCAAAGACATCTGTGAGTTTTTTCTCTTCTGAAAATGATTTGAAAATTGTTAAGTACTTTATAGCTTGAGGATCTATATTCTTGCTTGTTTATCAATGTTCTAATTAATACACCCTTTGTCTGTCAATTTATTGTACTGATGTAACTTGAGGGTGCCGAGATACTGAAAGCTGTGCCACCAGTGTGTCAAATTCCAGAGGAATCACCCATGATGAACTGACTTTAGTAAAGCTTCCAGATTAAGACAGACTAGGAAAAAGGACTGGCCATTCACTTCTGAAATAATAGGTCTACAAAAACCCTATGAACAAGAACTATGTTGTTATATGCTGTTCAGTTGTGTATGATTCATAGTGACCCTAGATACAGCAGCTCTGAAGCCTGCCCTGTCCTGAGCCAGTCTCACTGATTCCAACACACCTACCTCATTTTCCCATTTACTGTATCAATCTACCTCATCCTAGGTCTTTCTCTCCTGAGCTGTCCCTCCGCTCTTCCCAAGCATGAAGGATTATTTCCTCCTGGCCACATGCCTAAAGTATGTGATATGGAGCTTCAAAATCCTAGCCTCCAAGGAGAAACTTGGTTTCATCCTCTCCAAGACAGATCTATTTGCTTTCTTGACAGTCCGAGGTATTTTCAAGACTCTCCTTCAGCACCAAAGCTCAAAGGGATTTTCTTCTTCTGTCATCCTTAGTCATTGTCCAGCTCTCTGATGCACAACAAGTAATAATAGGAACTATAGAAAATGAACATGCCATTCTGGCCAGTCTCTTCTTTCAGAACTATACATATATACACATAAAACAATTCCATACAAAAGCCACCCAAAAAGAAAATTCATTCTTCTCAAGTCTTTGCAAATTTTAGACGTATATCTCATGTATGTTTACTCACCTTCCCACTGGGCCAATCGTCAAAGAAATAAACAGTATTTAATTTTTTAAAAAATGAACTTAAATTAAACTCTCTTCCCATCTCTCCAATTAAATTCTTAATCTTTCTGGACATTTTCCCAACATCTCCTTTGGTTTTCCCTGCTAGCACATACTAACATAAGGGTTCTGCCGTTGGATTAATTGGATCAATGCTGAAGTTTCCATTTGCTATGTAAGTTTAACAAATTAATCTGGCATATAATGAAATATTGTAAAACAGTTTTAGAATGGATATTGCAAATACTGCCTTGTTCAATTACTGTCAAATACACATGCAGGAAAAATATGAAAATCTGAACATATAATTGCAGACTTAATTACTGCTCTGTGCTAACCAGAGACAATCATGCTGAATTTGTCAAAGCAGTTAAACTAGTTCTAAAGTATCTGTTTAATTCCAAAGAAATGGGAACACATGACCAACACCAAACAGACTTGAATGACTCAGTCTTTCTTATTTTCCTTGAATTAAAATGGTGCGAGAAAAATTAACCAGAATTGTTCAACAAATTGCAATTATGGATTAAATATGATCCCAAAACACTTGATTGTGCTCGTGGGAAATTTGTACATACAGCAAAAAGCAGCCATTTGAAAGAGGAAAGGAACATTGCATGGTTTAAAATCAGGAAAGTCATCCATCTGGATTGTCTCATTCCTCCACACCTATTCCATTTTGTACACTGATCATATCACTCAAGAACCTGGACTATATGAAGAAGAATGTGGCAACAGGATTGAAGGAAGATTCATGAATAACATACATGATACAAATGACACAAACAAGTAAAACATAGGGGGAAAAAAGTAAAACAAGCAGAAAGTAAAGAAGACTTAAAACACTTACTGAAAAAGATCAAAGATCACAGTCTTCAATATGGACTAGATTTCAACATCAAGAAAACCAAAATCTTCATAGCTGAACCAGTAAACAAAATCATAACAAATAACGAAGCTATTAAAGAGATCACTTCATTTGGAATCACTATCAATCCCCCTCGTAGCAGTAGTCAAGAAAGCAAAGGCGTATTGCAATGGGAAAATCTGCTATCAAGGACTATGTTAGAGTGTTAAAGAGCAAGGATGTCCATGTAAAGATTAAAAGGAGTCTGATTTAAGTCATGGCATTTTCCACTGCTTCAAATGCGAGTGTAAATTGGATGATAAACAAGAAAGACTGAAGAAGAAACAACACTTTAGAATTGCAGTTTTGACAAAGAATATTGAATAGACTGCTGAAAACATGTTGTTGTTGTTAAGTGTTGTCAAGTCATAGGCGACTCATAGTGACCCTATGAACAAAAGACCTGAACACTTTGTATAACTTTCATCATTTCTCCAAGTTCAATAGGGTTTCTGGAGGCAAGCTATTTTGGAAGTGGATGCCACTCCTGCTTCCAAGCTTATTTTAATCAGGGAGCTCCACCAAACACTGTCCACCAAGGGTAACCATTATGACATTTGACACGTCAGTGTCACAGTGTTCAGTATCACAGCAACCACAAGTTACTTTTGTACAGCAACTGGACAGTTCAGCACTATATGACCTAGAAGAATGTTTGACCAAAAACAATTAAAACCAGGCATAACCAAGTAATTTCATTAAGCCAATAATGGCAACAATATGCTTGAAGAGGTTGGTGACCATAAGGATGCAAAAGGATAAAGCAGGATTTCAGTCTGTTGTTGACAGGGTCACACTGAGTTGTGGTTCATTCATGGACTTAATCAACAATATAATCAGCTATGTTAGTGCCAGCCTGATAACCAAGCAATTAATGGTTCAAATCCACACAAAATTTTGTGGGAGACTATCTGGTAATCTGCTTTCATAAATATTACAAACCAAAAAAATCCCTTTGGCATAGTTCTACTCCATCATATAATATCCTTAGGAATTGTAATCCAATCAGTGGTATTCAACAAGAATAATACGTACAATGTTATTGTTGTTGTTATGTGCCGTCAAGTTGCCTGTGACTCATCATGGCCCTATGTACAGCAGCTCTGAAGCCTAACCTATCCTGAGTCAGTCTCACTAACTACCACTGCCCCAATTTCTGTGTCAATCTATCTTACCTGGGGGCTGCCTCTCCTGGACTATCCCCCCACCCTTCCAGGCACGTCTCTCGCCAAGGGTTGGTTCCTCTTGGCTATAGGCCCAAAGTTTGTGAGATGGTGCTTCAAAATCTTAGCCTCCAGGGAGAACCTTACTTTCACCATATCCAAGATGGACCTATTTGGTTTTTGGTGCTCCATATTCAAGACAGCTTAGACAGCTCAAAGGCATCAATTCTTCTTCTGTCATCTTTAATCATCATCCAGCTCTCTGATGCATAACAAGTAATTGTGAAGACCTTGGCCTGGATCAGGTGCATTTTAGTCTCTAGACTTACAACATTGCTTCTCAGTACTCTGGAGAGGTCCCTGACAGTAGATTTTCCCAGTGCAATTAGTCTATTGATTTCCTGACTACTGGTGCCAAGAATGTTGATTGTAGACCAAGCGAGTTGTAGTTATTAACAACCTCAGTCTCTTCTCCATCTATCATGATGCTGTCACTTGGTGTGTGGTAAGAATCTTTGTCTTCTTGATGTTGAGTTTCAGTTCATATTGAAGGCTGCAGACCTTGACCTTCTGCACCCAGTGCTTCCATGTCTTCTTTAGTTTCAGCAAGCAAGGTTGTGTCATCTATATGTGCTCACCAGTCTGTGCAAAGTACAATACAATGGTTTACAAAATAATATATATTATCCCAACTGAATTATCTGGGGAATTGTGATTGTTGTTATTGTTGTTTGGTGCCCTCGAGTTGTAGACGATTCATAGCCACCATATGAACGAAAGGCCTGAGCACTATTCCCTGAGTTTCTGGAGGCAAGCCATTTCCCAAGTGGATGCCATTCCTGCTTCCAAGCTTGTTTTAATAGAGGAGTGCCACCAAGCACTGTCCACCATTAGCACATTTGACACATCAGTGTCGCAGTGTTTAGCATCACAGCAACCACGAGTTACCTCTGTACAGCAATGCACAGACCAGTGTGATACATAGAAGACTGTTTGAACCAGGCCTGAGGGCCACAGATTATAAATTTAATAATCCTATCAATTTTCTTCAAAAATATATAATTCCTCGGTGAGCTCTGGTGGCCTAGTGGCAAGAAGCTGCACTGCAATCTCAGAGGTGCATGGTTCAAATCCACCAGATGCTCTGCTGAAGGAGGAGGGACAAGTAATCAGATTGATGGTACACAGAAAATAATAATAATAATAATAATAATAATAATAATAATGTAAAAAATATATAGTTCCTGTATGACTGCATTGTGATTGAATGTCTACTGCTGTGGGTTGAGTTAATTCCAACTGACAGTATAGGACAGAGTGCAACATCCTCATAGGGTCTTCAAGGATGTAATCTTTTTAGAATAGTACTACCACATCTTTCCCTCATAGAGTTGCTGACCTTTTGGTTAGCTGCTGAACATATAACCACTGTACCACTAAGGTTTCTTCTTGAAAGTCTACTGTGTTTAATAAAGTGTTCTCAGTATTAAGCCACATCTGTAAGCAAGACAGATCATGTCCTAGCTAGTTCTAAAGAAAGTGAAGTCAGTCACCAATATAAACTATAAACACATAGGAGTAACAAAGAAAGCAAAATAGTTCTAATATAGCATATACAAGACTACCTTAGACCAAGAGCTAAACAATGAATTCTCTAAGGACACCACATTTAAACATAAGCCCTGAAATCCTTTTTTATATGACTGTAAAAAGAAATGTCTTATTTTCTGCAGGTTTAGTACATTCTTGGTTATAACATTAGTGTTTTTTTATCATTTTTTATTAATTTTAATGAATATTTATAGAGACTTTGGATTTCCATTCATTTGTTGTTGCACTTTTCTCCTAACCCACCCCTCCCCTGCCCAGTACACTTTTGTTTTTGAAAAGTAAAAGAAAAGTTCCCCCATTGTTTTACAATTCCTTCCCTCAGGTCCACTCCACTATGCAGCCTTTGTTCTGGACTCTTGTCTTGACAATAATACCTAGTCACATATCCCTTTTAAACAGTTTTCTCCCTCATCTGTTTCAGTGCAGTATACTTTATTTATCCCATCAAGCTCAGTTCCCCCCAACCCCAATGCCAGTCTTGTTTTACAACAATGACACTATGCAGTATTTGTCCCATTGTGACTGAGATATTTCACTCAGCATAATGTCCTCCAGGGTCATCCATTTTGAACAATATTGCTTGAGTTCCTTGTTTTTCAATGCAGCATAGTATTCCATTGTGTGAATATCCCACAGCTTCTCTATCCATTCATTTCTTGATGGGCACTTAGTTTGTTTCCAACTCCTTGCTACTGTGAACAAAGCTGCAATAAACATGGGTGTGCATATATCTGCTTGGGTGGCAGGTATGGTCTCTTCGGGGTATATTCCCAGTAGTGAAATTGCTGGGTCAAATAATATCTCTCTTTGCAACTTTTTGAGAAAGCGCCATACTGCCTTCCACATTGGTTGCACCGTTTTACACTTATACCAACAGTGAATAAGGGTTCCAGTTTCTCCACAACCTCGCAAGCATTAGTTGCTTGCTGTTCTGTTAAATTTTGCTATTCTGACTGGAGTGAGATGATATCTCATAGTTGTTTTGATTTGTATCTCTCTTAGAGCTAGGGATTTTGAACATTTCGTCATGTGCTTTTTGGCCATCTGAATGTCTTCAATGGTGGAGTGTCTGTTCATATTCTGTGCCGTTTTTTTCTATTGGATTGTTTACCTTTATCTTGTTGTGGTGACAGTGTGTTTTATGTAATAGATAATACTAAAAATACCCCTAGTGAATTACATTTCTGCTTAGCCCTTCACTATAGCAAGTAAGTACTGTTTTAACAGAATGATCAGTTTTTCTAAAAGTAAAAATTTGCACTAGAATATTGCTGAGAAAGTCAGGTATCTCCCCAAATTATTGAGTACCAATGATGTCAGTGTGAAGTCTAACTAATTTAGTTAGTCAATTCATCTAATTATGTAAGTTTAACATACATGACAAGAATCAGACCATGTATTTCTTTCCCAGAATTTGCTGTGCATCTAAGTGCTGGGCAATGAATAAAGATGACAGAAGAAGAATTGATGCCTAAGAACTATGGTGTTAGAGAAGAGTGTTGAATAACCCATGGACTTCCAGAAAAACAAACAGTTATGCCTCGGAGAAGTGTGTTCCTTGGAGGCAAAGATAATAAAGCTAAGTCTCACCTGTTTTGGTTATATTTCTAGGAGAGGTTATTTTTTGGAGAAATTATACTTGGAAAGGTGGGGGGATAGTGAAGGAGAGGAAGATTCTCAATCAGATGGATTGATAAAGTAACTGAAGCAATGGACTTTAGTGTGTCAGAAACTGTGAAGATGACACAGGATAGGACAGGGTTCAGATTGATTGTTCATAGGGTCACTTGAGTTGTACTTGAGTCTATGGCATCTAACAACAATAGCAACTTTGCTTTATACTTTCAGATATCTTTACATGCATTTACCCGTAATTCTGAAAAATGGTTTATATCTATTTTGTAGATAAGAAAAATGTGACTTATTTGGTTTTTTTGAGAACACTTTTTTATACAGCAAGTTAGTAACTTACTCTTATGATTACTGACTGACCCTTAAGGAGCTCTGGTGGTAATTGCAGGTAATGAGCTATGCTGCCAACCCAAAAGCATGTGGTTTGAATTCATCAGCTGTTCTGAAGGAGAAAGATGGGCAATTCCTTCTGGAGCAACTTACAGCCTCTAAAAATTCTGGAGGCTCAGCTGTGAGTCAGTTCCAGTATGGCGCTGTTGGTGTATAACAACAGATGCTTTAATCCAGTGCTTTTTGCAGAATAATGTAGTAGAGGGAATATCATTTACTGAAACTAAGTATGGATTAAGTCAACCTGTCTTATATTCTGATAGTTCATTAGTTCACTGCCAGTTAAAATTAGAAATACATGACCTAGGTCCTTAATCTAATTGGAAACTTTTAGATAATTAATTATAAAATAATTAGGAAAGTATCACGTCTTCTGGAATCAGAGCAAAAGTGTCACATAGTCTTACAAAAGAAAGGACTTGAGGGCGTCTAACAATAACAACAACAACAACAATTGTTACAGTCACCGTATCAATCCATCTTGTTGATGGATTCACTGACCTTTCACTTTTCCAAGTATGACGCCCTTCTTAAAAGCTGTTCCCTCCTAACAACATGACCATCCTTGCCTTTTAGAAGCAGCCCACTTTTACTTTCTCCAAGACAGACTTGTTTGTCCTTTGGCAGTTTATGGGATACTGAGTACTTTTCTCCAATATCAGAACTCAAAGGCATTAATTCTTCTGCCATCTGTATTCATTGTCCAACTTTCAAATGCAGATCAAGCAATTGAGAAGATCATGACTCGAATTAGGCATACCCTAATCTTTAAACTGACATCACTACTCTTTAGTACTCTAGTGAAGTCCTTGAAAGTAGATTTTTTCCAATTTGATTCGTCTTTGGATTCCTTGGCTACTGGTTCCAAGGGTATTTATTGTGGATCCAAATCAGATAAAATCATTGACAAGTTCAATCTTAAAATACATGGGTCATAAAAAAAAAATACATGGCCTAGTGGCAAGGAGCTGCAGCTACAATCTCAGGGGTGCACGGTTCGAATCCACCAGATGCTCTGCCGGGGAAGGAGGGACAATCTCCTCCTGTACCAGTCAGATCTGATTTGACAGTACATGCACACAAAAATAAAAAATAAAAAAAATACATGGGTCATTTGAAAGAACTCATTATATGAATGATGGTCACTTGGAACCTTCTCCATTAAACTAATAATTTCAGGCCAAGAGAGATATTCACCTGAAATGCATTAATGTACATCATCTGATCTATTGCATTCAAGGAAATTAAATGGCATAATGCATTGAAAAAATAAAATATAATATAGACCAAGGGAGTGACTTTGTGGGCTAACGTGTTCTTTGGTTACTTAGCATTGTTATAACAGAGATACCACATGTGGGTGGCTTTAAGAAACAAAAACTCATTCTCATGTCTACTCAGACTATATGATGAATAAATCATTCAAGAAGTTAGACTCTCTGAAGAAATGTGTGACATCAGAATAGGAGATTGAAGAAGTAGTGGAATGCCACCAGATGACTGTTTTTAGGTGGTGAGAGACAATGAGAATGCATGATTATGGAGGAATTTGTAATGACAGAGCTCATGGAGTTTGATCCATGCTTTGGTTCTTGAATTCAGTTGGCCTGGTTTTAATTGTGTTTGATCAAACATTCTTCTAGGTCATATAGCACTGGTCCATCCTGATACTGAACACTGTGACACTGATGTGTCAAATATAAGAATGGTTACCCATGGTGGACAGTGTTTGGTGGAACTTCTGGATTAAAATAAGCTTGGAAGCAGGAGTGGCCTCAACTTCCAAAATAGCTTGCCTCCGGAAACTCTATGAATTTGGAGAAATGATATAAGTTGTACAAGCATTCAGGTCTTTCATTCAGAGGGTCGCGAAGAGTTGTCTTTGACTCAATTGCATTTAACAAGAACAACAACAGTAGTTTAGGAGGTTAGAAGGTCAAATTCAAATTCCTAGTGATAGAAGAATGTTCTTCCTCTGGGTGTTCTGATTTGGGGATTTTCTTATAGAGACTTATTTATCGAAAGGATGTGTAAATCTCTTTGACTCTTCTATTATAGTGGTGCTGAGGTTCCTTCTTTCTGATTTCTTCCTTTTTTCTTTCATCCCTTGTGGGGAATTAAACAACTTGTTTTGGGTCAGATACCAGGGAAACTCCTTCATAAGACCTGGGCCGGGGCCTAATTAAGGATGTTGGGTCCCGCCCTAGTCTTTTTACAACTGACAGATCATATCATGGGAAGGAATGGCATCATTTCAGTGCTCATGACCAGGCAAAAGTATTATCCATCACCTCATAGTCAGTGAAAATTCAGCAATGAATAAGGACTACCAAAGAAGAATTGACTTCTTTGAATCATGCTATTGACAAAAAATATTGAATATGCCACGGACTTTCAGAAGATCAAACACATGTCTTGGAAAAAATTACAGCTAGAATGTTTCTCAGAAGCAAGAATGCTGACAATTTGTCTCCCATGTTTTGGATATGTTAGCAGGAGGGACTAGGTCCTGAAGAAGGATATAGTTCTTGGTAAAGCAGAAGGCAGTGGAACATCCTTAATGAGCTGTGTTGATACAGTGGCTTCAACAATGGGCTCAAGCACAGCAGACGTGAGGATGATATGGAGGAGGCAGAGTTTCAATTTGTTGTTCACAGAGTGGCTATGAATTGGAACAGACTGAATGGCATCGAACTAAGGCAAGGTGCCTTCCAGTTTTCCACATTGATTTGGTTTGCAACATGTCTAGAGATTGATTGCTCTGATAGAGACTCAAGAATTTTCTACTTGTTTGTTTGCTTTCTCTCCCCTAAAAGAGGTTGCTTTGAAAAGTGATAGTTAATTGTTGTTTACTTCTGGCTAGTGTCAAAAGCTGACTCTTGCAGGACACATCTGGTTCAGGCACCTTCTGCAAAGAGTAAAGGTTCAGAACCTTAACGGAGATAATTGAAGAAAGTAAAAGGAACTGTTTGGCAAGCAGTCATCTTCTCATCTTACACTGAAAGGATGACTCACCTCAAAGTACCCTTTAATCAGTTTAGGCTGAGAGCAGGGGGAGGCTGGGGAATCTTGGAAGTTTACTGTTTATGAAGATTTGTCTCTCTCTTCAAGCTGTGAAACAGTAAAGTTATTTCTCCAGATTCTATGAAACTCTATACTAGGCTTAAAAATACAAATTCCCTAATCTGATTTTTGTTGTTGTAGATTGCCTTCAAGTTGAGCATGACTCATAGCGACCCTTATGAACAAAAGGCCTGAAGCCCCTCTACAACTATTGACATTTATTAAAGTTCATAGAGTTTCTGGAGGCATATTATTTAGGAATTGGATACCAACCACTCTTGTTTACAAACTTGTCACTGTCATAGTATGTTATTGTTGCTATATGCTATTGAGTCACATACAATAGCAACCCTATGTACAGCAGCTCTGAACCCTTCCCTGACCTGAGTCAGTCTCTCTAATTCCAATACACCAAGGCCATTGCCCAAGTTACTATATCAATCCATCTCATAAGAGGTCTCCCTCTACTGAGCTGTCCATCCACCCTCCTGAGCATAATGTCCTTCTCTAAGGACAAATCTCTCCTGGCTATGTGCCCAAAGTAAGTGAGGCAGAGCTTCAAAATCCTAGCCTCTAAGAAGAAACTTGGTTTCATCCTCTCCAAGACCGACCTGTTTGTTTTCTTGGCAGTCCATGGTATGTCAATACTCTTCTCCAGCATGACAATTCAAAGGCATCTTTTTTCTGTCATCCTTTAGTCATTGTCTAACTCTCTGATGCATAACAAGTAATTGAGAAAATCATGGCCTGGATTAGGTGCACCTTTGTATCTAGACTAACACCATTGCTCTTCAGCACTCTGGAGAGGTCCTTGACAGCAGATTTTCAAAACGCAATTCGTCTTTTGATTTCTTGACTGCTGGTATTAAGAGTGTTGATAGTGGATCCGAGCAAGCTGTAATTGCTAACAACCTCAATACCTTCTCTATTATGGTGTTACCAATTGGCCCAGTGGTGAGACTCTTTGTCTTCTTGATGTTGAACTTCAGTCCATATTAAAGACTGTAGCCCTTGACATTTTGTAGCAAGTGCTTCAGGTCTTCTTCAGTTCCAGCAAGCAAGGTTGTGCTATCTGCATATCATAGGTTGTTAATGAGTCCTTCTCCAATCTTGATGCCACACTCTTCTTCATAAAGCTCTGCTTTCTGAATCATCTTTATAACAGATTGAAAAGGTTCAGGGAAAGGACACATCCTTAACACACTACTTTTCTGATTTTTGGACGATGCAGTGTTTCCTTGCTTTGTTCAGAGGACTACTTCTTGGTCCAAGTAAAAGTTTTGTATACACATGATCAATTGTTCGGAGATTCCCATTTTCCTGTAGGTTAACCACAAACACTGTGATCCACACAGCTAAATGCCTTTGCATAGTCAATGAAACACAGATAGACATTCTTCTGGTAATCTCTACTTTCTACCAAAATCCATTGGGCATTGACAATAATGTCTCTAGTGCCACCACCTCTTCTAAACCCAGCCTGCCAAAGAGGAGGAAATAGATGATTTCTATCAAATGTTGCAGTCAGAAATTGATCAAACATGTAAACAAGATGCTATAATAATAATGGGTGATTGGAATGCAAAATTTGGAATCAGGAAGAACGATCAGTAGTCAGAATATATGGACTTGGTGACAGAAATAAGGCTGGGGATATAATGAAAGAATTCTGTACAATCAATTATTTATTCATAGCAAATACCTTTTGTAAGAAACACAAATGCAGGCTAAACACATGGATTTCACCTTATAAGATGCACAGGAATCAGATTGATTACATATATCGAAGGAAACTTTGAAGAAGTTCAATATCAGCAGTAAAAATTAGGGCAGGTGCTGATTGTGGAATAGACCATCAGCTGCTCATATGCAAGTTCAAATTAAAACTAAGGAAGGTTAAACCACATCCACAGGAATCAAAATTTTACATTGAGTCTATCTCCCATGAATTTAAAAACCAACTCAGGAATATGTTTGAGGCTTTGAACAATAATGAACAAAGACCGCATACGCTGTGGGAAGATATCAAGAATATCGTTCATGAAGAATGCAAAAAGTCATTGTTAATAAAGAAGAAGAAGAAAAGACCAAAACGGATGTCAGAAGATACTCAGAATATTGCATTAAAGTGCTGAGAAGCCAAAGCAAAGGAAAGAACTCAAGATGTTAAGGAACTGAATAGAAGATTTCAAAGGGCTGCTTGGGAAGACAAGGCAAAATATAATGAAATGTTCAACGAGCTGGAGTCAGAAAATCTAAAGGGTTGTACTCGCTCAGCATTTCTTAAGGTGAAAGAAATAAAGAATAAATTCAAGCCATGAGTTGCAATGCTTAAGGATGCTATGGGAAGGATATTGAATGATTCCAGAGCATTAAAAGAAGATGGATGGAAGGAGTATAGAGAGTCATTGTACCAAAAAGAATTGACTGGCACAGAAAAATTTCAAGAAACAACATTTGATCATGAGGCAATGGTGATGAATGAGGAAGTGCAAACTGCTCTTAAGGACTTGGCAAAAAGTAAAGCCTGAGGAATTGATGGAATACCAACTGATGTACTTCAGCAAAAAGATGCTACCCTGCATGTGCTCACCAAGTTGTGCCAAGAAATTTGGAGGACAACTATTTGATGAACTGATTGGAAGAGAGCCATATTTATTCCCAATCAAAAAAAGAAAGGTGACCCAACGGAGTGTGGAAATTATCAAACAATAGCACACATTGGCAAAATCCTCCTGAAGAAAAGACTGCTCTGAATAGATAGATAGATAGATAGATAGATAGATAGATAGATAGATAGAATGATAGATAGATAGATAGATAGATATAGATGATACAGAGATAGAGATAGATATCTATATAGTTATTGTCATTATTACCATGACCAAGTTGGAACTGATTCTTAGCTGACCTGCCAGCATGTTTGCAGTAGCAGTAAATAGAATGGAAGAGATTGCTCACCTTTCTCTTGCAGATCAGCTGGTGAAGTTGAACAACATGCTACCATATAGTTTAGTTGGCAACATAACTCCTTTCCACTGGGCTACCAGAGCTCTATGGAGATAGATAGATAGTTAGTTGCTATTTTACCATCATTTTACTTGGGAAAAATAGATTCAAACAGCACATAATCAGCAAATGACAGATATATTTGACTTTAGTTCCATTCTATTCTATCTATCACGTAGAAATGTTGTAAAAATTAGATGGACTAGTATGTTTTGCTCATAAAATCCTTCAGAATTGTCAAATCAATTGAGTGTGCCAACAAAATAGATGGTATTGTGTCAATGGGCCCAAATGTGATGAGGAAGTTAAGGATGGAGCAGGATAGGATAAGTCTTTTTTAAATAAAATTTTATTTTAAACTGGTTTACTTAATAAAATTCATTTACATTGATTTTCACACTGGATCTTTCCTATTTCCTTTACCAGCCCCTCTCTCCACCCATCAGATTGTGCGGCACTATGATTTGCCCCCACCCATCTTCATCCCTCTACTTCCACTCTCTCCCCTTCATCCTCATATACATTTTATGAGCTTCATATGTTTTTGATAGGGTCACTATGAGGCATACTCAACTTGATATCACCTAACGACAATAAAAATCAAGGTTTGAAGTCTGAAATTACTAGAATATGCTATTAAGATGCAATATGCAAAGAAGTAATAATAACTGGTGACTGGAATGCAAACGCTGGCAACAAAGAAGAATTAATATTGGGAAAATACAGTCATGGTGACAGAAATGAAGATAGAATAATAGAATTTTGTATGGTCAATGATTTATTTATTGTAAATACTTTATTTAAAAAGCAAATAACAACTATATACATAGACCTCACTTGCTAGATAGAACAAGAATTAGATTGACAATATCTATGGAAAAAGTCTGTGGAGAAGCTCATTAAAAATAGTCAAATCAAGACCAGGGGCTAACTGTGGAACAAATAAGAATTTCTTTGGATTTGGATTTGGTGGTTGGTGCATATATTGTTGTTGTTGTTGTTATTTGCTATCCAGTCACCTACACCTCATAGCAACCTTAGTAGCTTGCCCTATCCTGAGTCAACCTCACTGTCTCCAGCATAACTACCCCCATTAACCCAATTACTATGTCAATTCATCTCATCTGGAGTCTTTCCTTCCTGCACTCTTTTTTTTTCTTTCCTGCACTCTTCCCCCACCTTTCCAAGCATGAAGTCTTTCTTCAAGGACTGGTTCCTCCTGGCAACATAACAAAAGTATGTGAGATGGAGTCTCAAAATCCTTGCCTGTAGGAGCAGCTTGATTTTACCCCCTCCAGGACATGTCTGCTTATCCTCTTGGCAGTCTATATTATGTTCAATACTCTTCTCCAGCATCATAACTCAAATACATCAATTATTCTTCTGTTATCCTTAGTGATTGTCCAGCTCTATGATGTATAGCAAGTAATTGCGATGATCATAGACTGCATCAGGTGCACCTTAGTTGCTAGCCTGACATTATTATTTAACACTATGGAGAAGTCCTCCAACATCCACTTTTTCTAATGCAATTCATATATTTTTTTTATTTTCTACTGTTGATGTTGACTCTGAAGAGCAATGATTTCAGTCTGTAGAGTAGATGTGCCTGATACATGCCATTGTCTTTGCAATCACTTGCTATGCATCAGAGAGCTGGACAATGACTAAGGATGATAGAAGGAGAATTGATGCCTTTGAGCTGTGGTGTTGGAGAAGAGTATTGACTGCTAAGAAAATGAATAGGTTTGTCCTAGAGAGGGTGAAGCCAGGCTGCTCCTTGGAGGCTAGGATTCTGAAGCTTCATCTGACATGCTTTGGACATGCTGCAAGGGGGCACCAGTCCTTGGAGAGGGACGTCGTGCTTGGGAGGGTGGAGGAACAGCACAGGAGAGGAAGACCCTCGATGAGATGGATTGATTCAGTGACTGGGATAATATGGATAGGTCTGTCAGAGAGAGTGAGATTGGACCAGACTAGGGCAGGGTTTAGGGCTGTTGTACATAGGGTTGCTAGGAGTAATAGGCAACTCGACGGCACATAACAACAACAACTGTTGATGCCAAGAGTGTTGATCTTGGAACCAAACAAGCTGAAATTGTCAACAATCTCAATCTCTTCTCCCTCTATCATGGCACTACCAATTGGCCCAGGTAGGTCAATAAGAAGAAACTAAAGAAGAGGTATTACCAAATTGGCTAAAAAGTGAGAATCTTTGACTTGATTTTGAAGTTCAGTTCATCCTGAAGAACTGCAGTCCTTGACATTTCTGCAGCGAATGCCTGAGGTGCTCCTTAGTTTCTGCAAGAAGGTTGTGTCATCTGCATAACTTCATTCCTCTTCATAAAGAGGGTCTACCGTTCCAGAGAAAAGTGCATAATCAGTTTCGTCCCTTACAAGATGAGTGACCTTAAGAAACTCACTTAATGTTAAACTACATGGGACTGTGACATCCTTGGATGTTGTGCACAGATGGTAATTTTAATCTCTCCAGAGTCACTTCAGAAAAAATAGCTAGAGATCTAATTTTTAAAAACCAACTCTTGGCATTACGGTACTACTCTAATAGACATAGTGTCATTATGACTTAGAAATGGCTTGAAGATAACTGATTGTCTTTAAGACTATTTTGAAGAGCAAGTGAAAAAAATGCATGTCAAACAAACATTTACATCTTCTCAAGCTACATGTTAAGAATAACACAAGTGGTGGTGGTGTTAGGTCTCTCAATTGAGTAGGACTCATAGTGACCCTAAGAACAACAGATCAGACTAAGTAAAAGCAATGGCAGAGACAGTCAAGCATGTCTCTTGGATTTTTTTGTTTGTTGGTTTAGGGTTCCAAGTACATGCATATTTGAAAATACTAGACTATTTAGAGTTAATCAAAGCAAGCATCTAGGTTACCAAATGTTTTATTTTCATTGTGAATCTTATGTACACAAAGAGCCATTCAATATTGCCTTATAGAGGCCAGCACCTAATTAACTCAATGGTCATAGAAACAGACAGCAGTTCATGAAACCTTTGACTGAGAAGACTCTACATTAGGTGACAATGCTTTAACTAACTTCCTTTTTTGCAGAGTATTTGTTCTGGCAAATGAAAATAATAAATTGTCATAAAAAATAGGTACCAAATGTTACCTACTTAACTACCTTCATTCAACCACTGTTACTATCTGATAATAAAACATTTACACTAAATAAGCTTATATCCAAGACAAGAAAAGCAAACAGTTCTCAGATTGTATTCCATTGTGCAGAAGACGGTTGTTCAGATGTTAGCATATTTCTTAAGAAACACTGGAAAGAAGTTTTTTAAAGACAAGGGAAAAGTAGAAAAAACATTAGTTTAAAAGTATTTTATTTTACAAACCCTCCCCCAGGGCCACTCCACCATGTAGCCATTGCTCTAGACTCCTGTCATGACCGAAATACCTAATAACATATCTCTTTTAAACAGTTTTCTCCCTTCTCTGTTTCAGAGCAGCATACATTATTGAACCCATCTTACTCAGTTTCTCCCCAACCCCAAGGACAGTCCCATTCTACAACAGTGG
>NW_006399845.1:1784911-1794929 GCF_000299155.1 Elephantulus edwardii | reverse complement strand
GAAACCTATACTTGGGCCAGGAGGCAGTCGTCAGAACAGAACACGGGAACACTGCATGGTTCAAAATTGGGAAGGGCGTATGCTAGGGATGCATCCTATCTCCATACCTTTTCAACCTGTATGTAGAACAGATCATCCGCGAGGCTGGGCTCTATGAGGAGAAATGTGGGGTCACAATTACTGGAAGATCTATTAACAATCTGCATTATGCAGATGACACAACCCTGCTTGCTGAAAGTGAGGAGGACCTGAAGCACCTGCTGCAGAGGGTCAAGGACTGTAGCCTCCAATATGGATTGAAGCTCAATGTCAAGAAGACAGATTCTCACCACTGAGCGAGCCATCAGGACGGATGGTGAAGAGATTGAGATTGTTCACAGCTTTAATTTGCTTGGCTCCACAGTAAACACTCTTGGCACCAGTGGCCAGGAAATTAAATGGCGCATTGCCATGGGAAAGTCTGCTGTTAGGGACCTCTCCAAAATACTGAAGAGCAATAGTGTCTCTCTGGAGACTAAGGTGCGTTTGATACAGGCCATGGTCTTCGCAATCACTTGTCATGCATCAGAGAGTTGGGCAATGACCAAGGAGGACAGAAGGAGAATTGCTGCCTTTGAGCTGTTGTGCTAGAGACGAGTATTGAGAATACCATGGACTGCTAGGAAAACAAACAGATTCATCCTGGAAAGACCGGGTGGCTCTTTGTGGGCAAGGATTCTGAGGCTCTGTCTAACATACTTTGGACATGTTGTAAGAAGAGACCGGTCCTTGGAGAAGGACATCATGCTGGGGAGGGTGGAGGGACAGCGCAGGAGGGGAAGACCCTCTATGAGGTGGATTGATTTGGTGACTGGGGTTATTGGGATGGGAGTGTCAGAGACAGTGCGATTGGCCCAAGACAGAGCAGAGTTTAGGGCTGTTGTGCATAGGGTCACTATGAGTCGCAAGCAACCCAATGGCACATAACAACAACATCAATGATACAGGGGGAGATTGTCCATAATTCTCCCACAGAGTCACTGGTAAGTTTGAACTACCAGAGAAACAGGTTTTTTGATTAGAAGTGCAACTCCCCTCATACTGTGTCACCAGAACTTTAAATAATTGTGCTGCTGTTGTGTGTCATTGAGTCAGAATTGATTCATAGCTGATTCTAAAAGCAAATTTTCAGAGACTGTATATCACACAGGAGGCTATCACCTATCTTTCTCTCATAGAGCATCTAGGAGATTTGAAATGTGCTCCACTGAGTTGGCAGTGCACTTTTTTAACACTAGGCCATAGGCTTTAATCTCTAAGATGAGCAGTGAAGCATTTACTCAAGTAATTTGGTCATTGAGTTGTTAAGTGTAACAAAATTTAGGATAAGTTCATGGCCATAGAATAGAGCAAACTGAACCCAACTCCCCTTAAGCAATAGATTACTGAATGAGCTTCCTCATTTGCAAAGTGGCACATAATTAACCCAATCAACCTAGTTGAATTAAACAAAAATAATAATAATGCAATACATCTGGTCCAGCATGACAGTTTCCTGGTAGATGTTAGATGGTGTTTTGCTGGTTTTTATTTGGTTGGTGCTAACAGAATCAGGAAGATAAAAAATTACTCATGTGATAGAAGTGGTTGAATATCCCATACTCTACGTCGTTAGGCAAAACACATCATGTTGGTACAAGTAGAGTTAACAGAAGAGAAGACTCAACAAGATGGATTGGCATAGTAACTATAATATTGTGCTTGAACAAGGCAGAAATCATAACAACAGTGGAGGTTAGCAAAAGTAGGGCTTGATTCTGTTCTGTGGTTCACAAAATCACTATGAGTCATGATTAACTCGATAGAATCTAATAACAACATAAATTGAGTATAAAATAAGTCTACGCTGTGATAAAATATCTCCATTTTGTGAGGTAATTTTAAATTACTTTATTCCTATGGGAAATGCCATTCCATTCTATTTTGTTATTTCTTTGATCTACCTAAGACTGTTCAATAGTTTTCAAAGATCTTGTTTGATTGAGCGCTGTTCTCCACGCAGCATGTAGCAGGTTAACCTCCATTATTTACAGATATCTAGACATTCTTCAGGGAGCTCTGGTGGCCTTGTTGTTTTTGTTGTAGCATACTTGTACAGTTGGAACAGACCAGATAGGACCCTCTGGTAGATTTTCAGAGGCAGTAATTGCATGAGAGGAGATTCCCCATCCTTCTCCTGAGGAGCAGTTGGTGTTCTCAAAACATGTGCCTCTGGGCTTGCAGGTAGCTTCCTGCCACTAGGCACTGTGAACCCACCAGCGGGTGCTTAAACTCCACCAGCTTTTCTGTGGGAGAAGATGAACAATTTCTTACCATATGATTTACAGCCTCTGAAAACCTGTTAGTGGTCAGCTCTGGGTGCACTCTGACAGGAATGCAATAAATTGTTGTTGAGAGATCCCCTTAGCTTTATGATTCTCATTGGGTTTATTTTTAGCAGAGACACATGCCTCTCCACCTCCATGTATCTCTTTAAATGCAGTTGATACTTTTTAAAATTTCACTTTTCTCTTCTTTAAGTGACTCTTAATGCACATCATATTCAACTTTTTAATTTACATCTTATACTTTCAGTGTAAGAGAACTTTCGGTAATCATGTCCTTAGACATCGCCTACCAAGGTGAATATTTTTATCATTATTTTACTACTGAAGAAACTGTAGCCCAGAAAATTTAAATGACTTTCACAAGGTCACAACACTTTAAAAAGAAGAAAATGGCACATGCTCCCATGTTTTTTGCACCTAATCAAGCTTCAATAATTGAGGGAATTAAGCTCATAATTACTTATTTTGTAATAAATATATAAATATATTTATGAAAATATATATTTATATTTTATATTTCTAATATATATTACATATATTACATATAATACATATATTGCATAATACATAATATATAATACATATATATATATATACTTGTGCTGCAATCCTGAAAGCACATGGTTCAAATCTACTAGCTGCTTCATGGGAAACAAATGGGAAATCTTCTCCCATGAGATTAACTGGCTCCGAAAACCTGCCAGATGGTCAGCTATGGGTCTGTTCTGGCTTGACAGTACAAAACAACAACGAGTAGAGTAATCTGTGGAGAGTTGTACTGAAAACTCAAAGGTGGCACCTCTCTGATGTTTCACAATCTTCCCATGTGATTTACAGCCTCTGAAAACATCCTGGCATGTCAGCTAAGAGTGGGTTCAGACACAATGTCAAAGCGTTTAAGATTATCATAAAATTTACATTAGACACATTACAGGTTTTATGATTTCTATACTAAAAGGTGAGACATATATATACACATATACATATATTTGTTGTTGTTATTGTTTATTGTCATCAAATCAGAGCACGGCTCATAGTAATCCTACGAACAAAAGACCTGAAGCCTGTCTGTAACTATCATTGTTTCACAAAGTTCATAGTTTCCAGAGGGGCGGGATGTGTTTATTTAAGAGCTCTGGTGAAGTAGTCTGTAGCACATGGTGCTGCTATCCCAAAAGCAGCTTTTCTCCTAAGGTTTGGAAAAACGATAGTCTCCTTGCATTACGATTTACAGCTTCAGAAACCTGATTCTTTGAGGGGGAGGTGGGGTGTTACCTTGAATTGTAACCATCTCAGTGACCATGAGATTTTTCTAAAAGAAGTCTTCCTGAACTGATTTGCAAAAAGTTGTTCTAATAATTGCTTAATTTCATGGAAAAGGGGTATTTTAGAGAATGAGAAGAAGTGAAATGGAAGGAACAATCAAGGGAGGTGCATAATTCCATAGCTGCCAATGCTTATTGATTCCATATTGGCTTCAACTTTCTGAGAACAGACCTTATTCTACAGATGAACTAATTGACCCTCGCTATTCTTCATATCCAATTTATGTCTCGGTCATTTCTTCTAGGATAATAGTTTCTTTTCTTCCTTATCTCTTGGTTCTACTATGTGACACACTAGAATCTGAGACTGGACAGTTATCTTTCCATCCAGATGCCTGCATGGTATTTAAAGTCTTGATTTTTAAAGGGCTTGATATTTTCATTACAACCAATTCCTCTGAAACCCATTTTTGGGAATAATAGGGCAGCCTAACCCTTTGCCTTAATTTCTACTCAAGCTTAGTTACATAGTGCAGTGAAAAAATACCATAAAATTTATGTTGGTCTTGTTTCCACAACATATGTCTCATTGACCAAAACAAAGCTTTTAAAAATGAAGACAGTAATGAAGCAGTCCTCTCCACTGCACTGTTAAGAGAGGTTGAGGGACATCTCCACAAAAAGAAATGGGTTTGAAAATTGCTGATGCATCCTTTATCACTGCAATTTCCACAAGGTTATAAAAGTCATGCTTGGATAAAATCTTGAAAGTGCCAAAGCAATGATCTAAGAAATGAATGCAGATAAGCCTTCTCCATTTTAAATTACAAGCAGTAGAACTGGAATAGAAATGATATCCCTGCTAAAGAGTCTAAAATTAAGCATGTGATTTTGCTCATTTGTGTACAACAGAACAGTTAAGTCATTTCATGGACTTTGTACAATGAGTTCAGCATGAAGCTGCCAAGAAGCCTCAGCCTTGCTGACACTGGTTGGCACTGGGTGGTAAAGGTATTTGGTTTGTCTTTTTTATTCCCCCCTTGTGGTTTTACAAAATTTTCTAACACATCCAATTACTAGCTTCTATAGGGCATTCCCCCCCACCCCTTTATTCTACTTATGGTGAAAAAACTGTTCGTGCTCTGTGTCTTTTAAACATCAAGAACAGGAGGAAAAGATATGGTGCCCCTCTTCTTTTGGAGTCCAGAGAGAGCGGGATAGTTCTGCAGAGTTCAAGGCAATTAACTTAGCCTTGGCCTCTTAGAGATGGTAATGAAAAATCTACTTTAAGGCGTATGTAAAAATAAGAACACAGCTATTTTTCCAAGGCCTAAAAGATAATAAAGTGGCTAGAAGGCTGAATAAAAGAAAATTTAATACACTTTGTCTCTTTTCCAGTTCCTTTTCGTTTATATTTCATGAAGACTTGGGTTTGCAGAGGACTGCTGAGAATATTCAGAAGGACAGTAAATGAGAAAGCGGAAAGTAAAAGTCCTAAGAATTTTTTGGTAATAAAAATTGTAAAGATTAGTTTTTTTAAAAAAGAAATTATAAAATAGCATAAGTATTTAATGTTGTCTAAAAGTGAGATAGCAGTGAAAGTAAAAGAAAAAGATAAAAATCATTTGTAACCCCCTCTTCTAAAACTACCTGTTGATTCATTTGTGAAATAATATCATCATGTATATTTTTTATTAATAAATACTTCATTAAATCACTTTTCTTGTTCTTATTGTTGTTGCTAAGTGCCATCAAGTCTTAGGTGACTGTTAGTGACCCTATGAATGAAAGACCTGAGCATTTGTACAACTTTCATCATTTCTCCCAGTTCATAGGGTTTCTGGAAGCAAGTTATTTCAGAAGTGGATGCCACTACTGCTTCCAAGCTTGTTTTAATCGGGGAGCTCCACCAGACACTGTCGACCATGGGTGACCATTATCGCATTTGACATATCAGTGTCACAGTGTTCAGCTTCACAGCAACCACGAGTTACCTCTGTACAGCAAATGGACAGACCAGTGCTATACCACTTAGAAGAATATTTGACCAAAAACAATTAAAACCAGGCCTTAGGGCCACAGATGAAAATCACCTACCTTTGGCTTGGTAGCATCACTTTCTATCCATTAGGCCAACAGAGCTCTCTCTATGTAGTTGTTGTTGTTAAGTGCCATCAAGTCGTAGACGACTCATAGAGACCCTATGAACGAAAGACCTGAACACTTGTAAATCACTTCTAAGGTTTTATAATTTGTATGTTTCACTGACAAACAATCTCTTTTACTATAAGGAGCAGAGAAGAGTAAAAATTCGGAAGGCAGCTGTGAGGAGAAGAAAGGAGACAAGGAGACTAGAGACAGACTTATAGGTGATTAAGAACTGTTTAGAACAAGGTCTGGACTCTTAAGAACATAAATGACCATCAAATTGCAATTATGACATTTGAGGGATAAGATTATAGGAAAGCAGTCTTATAGATGCAATAAACATGGTAAAGTTTATTTAAAAAATTCAATTCAGCTTAACCTCTTCTCTGACTCAAAACCTTAAGGAAAACCTGTTGAATACTTTTCACTTCCCAACATAGTAGCTACTAGCAATGTATAACAATTTACATTAAAATTAATGTGGGATTTTAGTTCCTCAGTTGTACAGTAACCACAGTACAAGCATTCACAAGTTGCATCTGAGAAGAGACCACTGCTTTGGCTGGAAAAGATTACAAAGCATTTTTGCCATTATAGAAACTTCTCCTTGGAAGCACTAGTTTTAAAGCATGCAGCTCCTAAAATGTCTGCAGGATCAAAATAAGTTATCCATTTGTGTGTGTGATCCGGCCTGCTGGCATTCATGAGATTTTTAAGTTCTGGAAATCACTGATGTTGGATTCTTTCTACTTTAATTTACCTTTGTTTATAATTCATAGAGTTTACCTGGAGAGATGTGTAAGTTCCTTTGCCTGAATGGATGGATTGTCTTGTTCTCCCTGGCATCCAAAGATAGAGGAGGGTTTCAAGAAACCAATCTTTCCAGCACGAAGTTTATTGGTATGAAGACACAGTTATGAGCTTCAATGAATGAAGCAAAATTTTGAAGCTCTTGTTAAAAGAAAGATTTATAAAGGCCATTTCCTGCTCAAAAGCACATACTCCATCAGCAGAAAACTTCACTGCATAACTCTGTGTACGTGACAGCATCACCACAAATCATCTTGACCCATCACAAAAGGGCCCTCCAGAAAGCCAAACAGCAAGCTTTCCTGCGGGAATTGGAGGTCCTGAGATCTGGCTTTTCAGGCAATGTCACAACAAACAGAAAAGGAGACATAGGACAGTCAGGGCAAGGAATCTCATTCAGGGATTAAATGACCAATGTGCAAATCTGCTATCATTTAAAAAAAGAGAGAGATGATCAGACAATAAATAATAGAGCCATTGAAACAACTTAGTATTTGTTAAGCTTTGAGGCCCTGGATGATTAAAACCATTGAACACTGGGTTATTAACCAAATGGTGGGTAGTGCAATTTCACCAAGAGCTATCTTGAGGAAAAAAAAGCTTGACAAACTGCTTCTGAAAGACTACAAGCCATAGATCACCTAACGAGGACAGTTCTACTCTACAACACACAGGCTTGCAGAGAGTCTGAGTCAAATCAACAGTAACTGGGAGTGGCAACCTGTCCATAAAGAAGAAAATTCTAATTTGAGGAAGGAAAGTGATAGCTAGTCTAAGTTGTTGAGTGTTACTTACCAACCCTTACTAAATGTCTCTTGTAAAGGTGCACACACAGCTGAGACATTGGAAACAGATAATATCCACCCAAAAGAAAGGAGTTCTGGTAGCCTAGTGGTATGGAGGTGCACTGACAACCCCAAAACATGTGGTTGGAATCCACTAGTTACACCAAGGGACAAAGATGGGCAAATTACAACTTTTGACTCAACAGCACAAAACCAGCAACATTATCTTAATGAATGTCAGAAAGAGTCTTAGCATCAAACAATAGAATGTAATGCCGAGGAAGAACAAGTAAGAATGTCTCTAAATGTAGCTTCCTGTGCAGAGGAACTAGGAGAGGCAGAGGAATAAACTAAATAATACTATGGAGAAGCAATCAGCCAATTTCAAAATTCACATCGTATTTACTGCAGGCATTGAGCATATTACCAATACCTGAAGACTATACCATGGCTATTTCCTCCAAAAGAACATCATAAAACATTTATTTCAGTAATATCTGCAAATGTACTATATCTATCTATCTATCTATCTATCTATCTATCTATCTATCTATCTATCATCTATCTATCTAATCTATGTATCTATCTATCTATCTCTATATCCATATCCATATATAAAATAATTATGAGTGGATCCCAGGATATTAAATCCTGTATGCAGTCCTACGTGATTATGGTAGGTACTACTTTTTGAGGACTGCTGAGCCAATCTCTCTCATTGCTGGTGGGTTTTTCAGAAGCTACATAAAGGATATTGTGTATCTTTCTCCCACGGAGCTACTTGTATATTTGAACAGCCACAGAAGCACCACCTTTGGGTTAGCACAACAACTCCATACGGACCATGTCAGTAGAGCTTCTTGCTGAACCAGTAGATAAATTTATTTCCTCTCACTCCACCCTCTCAAAAAAAATATCTTGTTCATTTTCTCTTTCTTTTCTTCCCTTTTCTTGCATTATGAAGAACGTATAGCAAACACAGGAAAAGTCTTACATCACACGCAAATAAACACATTGTAATAATTATAATAGTAATAACTATTTGTTTAATTGTAATTATATTCATAATAGTAAAAATATACAAAAATTTCATAATCGTATGATGGTAAATTATAAATCCACTTTATAGGGTTCTTTGTATTTACTCAATTTTGTATAAAATTGAATTGTGTTTGCAGCAAGTTCTTAATACCATAGGAAAAATTATCCTCTAATGTAAGCAGAATATTTTACAATATTACCTATAAGGTATGATCAAAACTATGAAAATATATTACTATTACAAAGGAAGGAAAGGCTAAAAATAAATAAGCCAAAATATTAGTACAACAGCTGCCTGTAAGTAATAAAATTTTGAGTAAACATTTTTCTGTTTTTCTCTATTTCTAATTTTTCAACTAAAAAATTAAAAAAATATATAATTAGAACAAGAGTAACCTGAAATATAAGCCACTTATGTACCTATGATGACTTTTTTATGTACATGTTCATTTCAACAATACTGGCTTGCATCTTAGTAGTAAACTTTTCTTTGCAACTTTATACAGTCTATTTGCAATCATTAAAATTGGATTCCTATCTTTAATAATCTTTAATATGGGCTGAACATATGATTTGGTAAGCTCAATTGAGAAATGAACTTGATAAATAAACGAGGATCCTGGTTGTTAAAGCTTATCTAGGAGCTAATATTTGGCTCAGAGTGTCTCCTTTCACAAATTGAGTGCACAAATGTACAGGAAAAATTCCTTGCAGCACCAGCCATGGAGGGACAGTTCAGTAAATTATGACACATTCTTGGAATAGGGAAGCAAAATGTGGTGTACAGAAAGTATAAATAAATAAGTTTCTAGTTCAGTTTTCCGTGCAGAGGAAATATGAAAGACAGAGGAGCAAGTTAAATGACATCATGTAAAAGTAATCAATCAACTCTAAAATAAGAGGGATTCTATAGAAAAGACCTGCCTCTCCAAAAAATCAAAGCCATTTTAATAAGTAAGGGAAGTGAAAGATACTAGGAGAGAAATTTAGTAAAGAAGATAGCAAACAATGACAAAATATAAATTATAGATAGTCAATCAAACCTGAATTTCTGGAAACCAGAAGTGGAAGGATCTGTTACACTACAAAATCAACATGGGAACAGATCTTATACATTTTCAAACTTACAAAAGTATGCATTTCTAATAGTCTACATAATTTCTAGTCTCCAGACAACTACAGGTATATTAAAAGCAAATTCCTAACTGTTGGTACTAATCTTTAGCAGAATTTAAGGTGAAAAGGAGTTAAAATGTAAAAATTCAGCTTCAATATACAAAAAAAAATAAATTTTAATGACCAGTTTTCACAAATGAGCCTGCACTCATTAATTTGGAAGGGTTCTTAAGGGAAACCAATGTATATAACCAAATTTTTCCAATAGGGAAAAAAAACCCATCTATACAAGTTTTCTTTCAAAACTTCTTAAATTGTATAAAAGAGAACTTAATCTTTTTATGTTAAGCAGGTATTTATATTCGATTGTTGTTGTTGTTGTTGTTGTTATGTGCAGTCGAGTTGCCTGCAACTCATAGTGACCCTATGCACAACAGTCCTAAACCCTGCTCTATCCTGTGCAAATCTCATGTGTCTGACACACCTA
>NW_006399845.1:1751603-1783210 GCF_000299155.1 Elephantulus edwardii | reverse complement strand
CCTCCCACAACTCATCTGGTCTTCGCTTAGTAGTTTTCAAGGCCTCAAATCTGTTCCTGAGATGATTTTGAAATTCCGGTGGGATAGACTCAAGGTCATATTTTGATTTCCATGGGTTTAATTTTCCTTAGCTTCAGCTTGAACTTGTATATATTCTATTACATCTATAAATATATTTGGTATTTTCTTTCAGTTAAATATGCTATTGCTACCTAAAATTTTTAAAACTGTACATCATTGGAAATAATTGTTCATCACAACCCCTTTCCATTAATAATGCTACCATCAAGCTTTAATTTTTCAATAAATAGAGCTAAATTTTGAAAAGAAAATAAAGAAACATCACCTCTTTGCTCCCTCTACATCCCCCCTTGGGCCCCTTTACACATTTTACTAGTTATCTTACTATTTTTACAATAATGGTCTTAGCAGTATTTGTCCTTATAAGATTGAGTTAGTTCACTCAGGCTAATGCTTTTCAGTCTCTCTCAAGTTATGTAGTATTTTTCAAAATTGTTGCTCCTGAATGCTGTGTAGAGGGGTGAGGATGATGTAGGGGGGAAATCACAGGGTCACATAATTTGGTGGCTGGAGTGAGAAGGTACTAGAAATGGCAAAGATTTGGTGAGGACCTGGAAAGACAGGGTAATGGTGGGCTTAATCCAATGATGATTAATTTTATGAAATATAATGTGTGGGAATAATTGTAGGAAACATAATGTCAATGAAATAAAGTGTGAAATACAAAAACAAAGAAAAAGCCTTACTATGTGCATCATGAACAAATTATAATATAAATGAATAATTATATACATGTCAATAAAAATACCAAAATACAACCCCTCTTTAGATAAAAAAAAACTGTAAAAAAATTTTTTTACTGCAACTAGAGGAATTTTAATATGGACTAGGTTTTATAAGATGAGAAAATAGGTGTAGTAATGGCATCAAGGTTATTTGTTTTTAAACTGGACTCAGTTATTATGCTAAAAACTACACAAATGAAGTGAGATGATGCCTAACAAGTGCTTTGAAATAGATGAAACAATTTGTTTAAAGTGTTAATAAATTATGAAATTGATTGTTATGTGATATGTGATATGGAAATTCTTTATAACATTCTTTCCAAATTTGTTTAAAATGTGCAATAATACAAATGATATTTTCAGCATTTTAAAGCAAAGTGTAAAAAATATAGTGTAGATATTTAAATGTTAACATATCAATAAAACTAATAATATTTTGTTGTGTGCTGCTGAATCCATAGCTTCAGCAAGTTTTCAGGGGAGTTAATCTCAGGGGAGGAAAAAGCCCATCTTTCTCCAGCAGAGTAGCTGGTGGGTTCAAACCAGGTGCCTTTGGGATTGCAGCACAGCTTCTTATCAATAGGTTACCAGAGCTACCTAAAGCTAATAATAGCTACTATAATAAAGAATATTTTAACAGTCGCTGTTGTTAAGTGCCGTTGAGTCTTAGACGTCTTAAACGACTCATTGTGACCCTATGAACCAAAGACATGAACACTTTGTATAACTTTAATCATTTTTCTAAGTCCATAGAGTTTCTGAAGGCAAACCATTTCAGAAGTGGATGCCACTCCCACTTCTAAGCTTATTTTAATCGGGAAGCTCCACCAAACACTGTGCCCCAGGGGTAACCATTATCACATTTGACACATCAGTGTCAGTGTTTAGCATCACAGCAACCACGAGTTACCTCTGCACAGCAAAAGGACAGATCAGTGCTATACCACTTAGAAGAATATTTGACCAAACACAATTAAAACCAGCCCTGAAAGCTGCAGATTAAAATCATCCACCTTTGACTTGGTAGCATCACTTTCTATCCACTGGGCCAACAGAGCTCTCTCTATGACTCACAGCAATTCTATGGACAACAGATCTAACCCTTGCCCTATCCTACACCATCCCCACAAACTGAGACACACTCGAGCCCATTGCTACAGTCACTGTATCAATCCATCATATTGAGGATATTATTTTATTCTCTGACCTTCCACTTCTTTCAGCATGATGTCATTTAAGGACTGGAACCTTAAACTGTTGTTTGTTGTTCAGTAGAAATAATATAAATTAAAATACACCTATTACTGGAAATCTGTATGCTGGACATCTTTACTTTGTTAACCTTGATATCTTACAATTGTTTGTAGACCTTGTTTTCCTCTTATCCAGTGATTGGTAAATAGTCACTGCAAATTTTTTTTCTCTTATTCTTTCTTCCTTTTTAAATACATTATATATTTTTGTGAATATGTTGTTATTGTTGCTGTTGTTGTTACGTGCTGTTGAGTCAAATACAACTTATAGCGACCTTATTATGAACAGCAGATCTGAACCCTGTCCTATACACTAGAGCCCATTGCAGCAGCCACCATGTTAACCCACCTGGTCGAGGGTCTTCCTCTCCCTCATCAATCCTCCACCCTTGCAAGCATCATGTCCCTCTCCAAGGAATAGCCCCTCCTAGCAAAATGCCTGAAGTATGTGAGGCAAATTCTCATCATTCTTGCCTCCAAAGAGCACTCCGGCTGAACCATCTCTAAGACATGTTTATTTGTTCTTTTGACAGTCCATGGGGTATTCCATGCTCTTTTCCAACACCACAGCTCAAAGGCATCAATTCTTCTTCTGTCATAACTATTCATCGTCCAGCTCTCAGATGCATAGCTAGTGATCAGAAAGACCATGGCCTGAATCATATGCGCCCTAGCGCTCAAACTGGCATCATTACTCCCAGACCAAATGAGCTCTGGGAGTATATCAAGAAAATCGTCCATGAAGAATGCAAAAGATCATTACAAAGGCTGAAGAAGAAGAAAAGACAAAAATTGATGTCAGATGAGACTATGAATATTGCATTGCAGAGCCAAGAGGCCAAAGCAAAAGGAAGAAATAAAGAAATCAAAGAGCTGAACAGAAAATTTCAAAAGGCAGCTTGGGACAACAAAGCAAAACACTATAATGAAATGTGCAAAGAGCTGGAGTCAGAAAATCAAAAGGGCCGGACTCGCTCAGCATTTCTTAAGTTGAAGGAGTTGAAAAACAAATTGAAGCCACAGGTGCCAATACTTAAGGATACTTTGGGTAGAATGTTAAATGATCCAATAATATAGAGAGGTCCCTAACTACAGGCTTTCCCAAAGCAATACATTGTTTGATTTCCTGACTGCTGGTACCAATGGTGTAAATTGAGGATATAAGTTAGATGAAATCATTTACAGTTTCAATATTTTTCTATTCATCATGATGTTGCCTATTGGACCAGTGGGAACAATCTTCGTTTTGTTGACATTGAGATGCAATCCATATTGAAGGATGAACCCCATGATCCTCTGCAACAAGTGCCTCAAGTCCTCCTCACTTTCAGCAAGCAAGTTTGTGTCATCTGCATAATGCAAGTTATTGACGAGTCTCCCTTCAATACTGATTATTTTTCACAGAGTTCATATTCTTTAATAATTGCTCAGCATGCAGATTAAATACATATGGAAAGAGACTACAACCCTGACACACTTCCTTCTTAATTTTAAACCATGCATTGTTCCCCTGTTCTGTTTGCAAACAGCCTCCTGGTGCATGTATAAGTTTCACATGAGCACATTTTAAGTTCTCTGTGATTCCTCTTCCCCTCAATATCAGTCACAATTTGTTATGATACAAACAAACACCTTTGCATAGTCAAAAAAGCGCAAATAGACATTTTTCTGGTATGCTTTACTTTCAGCCAGGATCCATATGACATATTCACATGTCAGGATTCTGACATAAGAATATATTGTTGCTGTTGTTAAGTGCCGTCGAGTCGCAGGCCACTCATAGCCACCCTATGAAGGAGAGTCCTCGACGCTTGGGTGACTTTCATCCTCTCTCCAGGTTCATAGGGTTTCCGGAGGCAAGCTATTATGAAAGTGGATGCCACTCCTCCTCCCACAACATCAGAATATACCTTTTCAAAATCCTTTTATCAGTACTTAGAATCTTAGCAGATTAAACACTAAAATCTCTGGCCTCTGTGTCTACTCTCCAGCTTTTAAGCTTTTGCATTTAATCCATCCTACATATGGATTTTGCACATACTGTTTGCCTTTCCTTTTCTTCTCTTAGTTTGCAGCTAGTCCTCTTTTATATCTCAGCTCATTTTTCACTTCCTAGAGGAAAAGTTTCTTTGACTTTCTTCTCTACATCAAATATCATTACTATATTCTCACCCTGTGTCATATACAAATTCTTCAAAGTGTATCATTCATATTTTTGAATGACCGTCTGATTAGTACCTATCACTCCCAACAGACTTGTCCTTCTAAGTGAACAAGCCTAGTTTTGATCACTTGTTTTTCCAGTACCTGAAAAACACAACAGTGCTACTAATACTTATTATTTTCATGTTTTAAAAAGGGTAATTATTTTAATAATCTCAGTATATTTTCCCAAAATTTTAATATGTTCTGTTTGAACCTAAGGAAAGTTAATCAATTAAGATATTTTTATATTGCATGCCTTTATCCTTTTGGTATAATTCCTGATGATCAGTCATTCTTTAATTCCTGAAAGTTTTAGGATATTTGTTTGTTTCATTTAGAAGTCACTGGGTTTTGCCACCTTAGTCAAATTTAAGTGATCTTCTGAAACAGCTGGGTGGAATTGAAATTTTATTTCCTTCTCAAATGTACCTTTTCCCTGAAAGAACAGTCGCTAGTAAAATTCTAATTTAGAGTGCCAGTGGCTTTATGTAGTATCTGGAGGAAACATGGAAAGAGTAATGAGGACTTGCAAGCAGTCACTGAGTTGAAATTGACATTTTTTTTCCTTTCTAACAACTTTTCTTTATAAAACCTTGACTATCAGTAATTGTCACATTTGGAGGCCATCTAGAAAGAAATGGGCACTAAGGCTTCACCCTTCTCCCAGAAACCAGACAGTTCATAAAGTTGGCCAATGACTTCTTATATGAGATAAAAATTTTCTTTCACTCTTTTCTTCCTGAAAATAGGTTGGGCAGTGAGATTTCAATTTGAAGTTTGAATGGCTGCATAGGATTGACAGTGAGATGTATGCCAAAGACTAGGTAACAAAAAAAAATTGAATTTTCTTCTGTGAGTTAAAAATCTATGAAAACCATAGAGTGGAGCAGAGGCGAATTATACAGTAGAAGATGGTAAGGATATCAAAGTCACGCAGTCAGAAACTTATAGTGAAACTCTGACCCCAGGCAGGTTGTGTTAAGGATTCAGTTAAGTATATGAAGGTCACAGCGTGCCTGTGTTAGAGACAGATGCATCAAACTACCATAAATTAAAGAAACTGATCAAGTTTATCCAATTAACCCAATCACTTTAATTCTGAACTTAATAAGGAAACTGCTAATGATTGATTTCTTGAACAGTAATCTAAAATCAGATGCATCTAATCATTCCATCAGTTATATTCCTTGCCATAGTTAATAAATTGTCATTCTATTTTTCTCCTACAAAGAGCTGTTTGTGAATGTGGTTCCATGGGGCTTTTTCTATGTGCACTCTTTCACCAGCATCCAGCAAAGTAACATAGACAGTGACTATCACATTTGGTTGCCCTCTTCTGTAAGTGCATGAAGGTGAGTATCTATCTTCTCCCAAGTTACACATGTCGCTTTGTGGTGCTTTGTGCCTATTCTTCTCTCCACAAAATTAAAGAGTTTAAATTCATTGGGTATGCACACAGAATTTAAATTGTCTGGATTTTTTTTTTGTCAAATAACCTCCATATGACCAAACACATCAAGAAATGTTTAATTTGGAAAGATCATTAGTGAGAAAAAATTCACAGAAAGTCTGTTTAAGATGCAAAAATGTTGATACATTTCATGAGTGTGAAAAATGTCCTCACCAAACTGCATTGTTGGTGGTGGGGCCATCAAGTTGATTCTGACTAACTCAGTTCTCTTGTGTACAACAGAATGATATATTACCTGGTCCTTTGCCATATTAAAAAACACGTTTTGAATATGTTTGAGTCCATTGATGTAGAAACTGTAACAATCAATCTCATGGAAGGTCTTTTTCACTGAACTTCTGTATACCAAGATTTATATCTTTCTCCAGGGACTCCTGATAACATATATGAAGTATGTGATAACAAGTCTAACCACCTTCAATTCTAAGTATCATGTTGGCTATACATTTTTCAAAACAAGTTTGTTCTTTATTCTGGAAATCGACAGTACAGTCAACATTTTTTATCAACATTATCATTCAAAGGAATGTCTTTGATCTTTCTAGTCCACTGGCCATTTTAAATATGCAGATACATGGTGTACATGATACTTGTAAATCATCTAGAGCTGTGAGACTAATATAGTGGAAGGCTTTTCAGACTGTGAAAGGTAGTTATGGTGGAGGAGAGATTATGAAGAGACTGTGGAACTACTTTGAAGAGACTGTGTCAAGGTCTAACCAGAGGAACACTGGAGATAAAGACCACAGTTGAAGGTTATGCTTGCTGGATGACTGAAGGAAAAGCAGACTTATAACTGCCCTGAGATAAAGTTTCTGAATGATGGAAGAAACCAGAGGTTTATTTGTGATGCTGAACTGATCATGTACTTTCACTAATTGAGGAATTGTGCCTTGTTAATCTTTACTACTATACTACTATAACTACACTCTTTCATTAGTGTTCATCAGGTTTTCAAAGGTCTGTGATTTAGGAAGTAGAAGGCCCATTCTGCTTCCTAGTCTGTCTTAATCAGGAGCTCCACCAAAACCTGTACCCCCTGGGTAACCCAAATGGCATTTGGCACACCAGTGCCACAGATTTCAGTCTCACAGCTACCTCAAGTTATCTCAGTACACAAACTGACAGACATGTGCTGTACCACTTAGAACAATGTTCTCCTCAACCACAATTAACATTAGGCCCAAGAACCCAATCAACTTTTTAATTTTTTTTTTATTTTATGCTAGTTTAGTTACAAATTTTTCATACATGGTTTTTCACAGATCTTTCCTGTTTTCTTCACCCATCCCTCCCTCCACCCATCAAATTATGTGACCCTATGATTATCGTCCCCCTCTGTCAGCCCATTCTCACACTTCTCCTCCCCCCTCCCTCTCCTTGGATCCTCATACTCATTCTACAATAATGGTCTTACACAGTATTTGTCCTTATGGGACTGAGTGAGTTCACTAGTATAATGTTCTTTAGTCCCTCCCAAGTTAGGTAGTAATTTACAAAATTATTGCTTCTGTGTGCTGCATAGTATTCCATTATGTGCATGTACCATAATTTCTCAATCCACTCGATTATGGTTGGACATTTGGACTGTTTCCATGTTCTTGGGATGTTTCAATGTTCTGGTATGATCATTGGTGTACAAGTCTCTGTTTCTGCCTCAGTTCTAATTTTCTTGGGGTATATTACAAGCAGTGGATTATCTGAGTCATATGGAATTTCTATGTTCAGCTTTTTGAGGCTGGGCCAAACTACTTTCCAGAGTAATTTTGCCATTTTATAATCCCATCAACAATGTATAAGAATCCTGCCTCGCCACACATCCTCTCCAACATTTCCTACTTGTTCTCCTGTTAAACTTTGTCAGTGCTACTGGTGTGAGATGATATCTCATTGTGGTTTTGATTTGCATGTTACACTGATTTTGAGCATTTCATCCAAATATCTTCCTCTGTGAAAATTCTTTCCATGCTTTTGTCCATTTGTTAATTTTGTTATCAATCTATTTCTTGTGGAGACTCTGTAGGATTCTGTAAACTTTTGATATGAGATTCTTGTCTGAGATGGTATTGTCAAATGTTTTTTTCCCAGTCAGTGGGTTTTCCTTTCACTCTGTTGTAAAACTTTTTTAATATGCACAGAGACTTAGTATTTAGAAGGTCTCATTCATCAATTTTAACATCTCTAGATGGTGCATTTCTGGCTATCTTTGAAAATCTCTTTATATGATACACTAGGCCATCTAAGCTTGGTACCAGTTAGTGTCTTAAGAACTTTATGGTTTTAGGCTTTACTCCCAGCTCTCTGATTCACCTTGCGTTGATTTTTGTGTCTGGTGTAAAATGTGGATCCTATTTCAGCTTTCTGCAATCCAGTTTTGGCAACACCATTTGTTGAAGAGGTTTTCATTCCCCATTTGATAGGTTTTATTTCCTTGTCAAATACCAACAAACTTTTAAATACAAAGGCCTGCCCATCAGATCCTGATTGTTTAAATAAAAAGGTTCAAGCCCAGAGTTGATTGTTAATGAAATCAGAAACAGCCAATCAGCTTACACTTGGTTGTTAACAAAATCAGAAACATCCAATTTCTACTCAGCTTTCAAATAAATAAAAAAACACTTACCCTCCATTATCCAACTGCTCTAAGCTAGAGACCCACCCATAGGCAGGAGCTTCAGTATAAATTACATCTCAATATCAAGAAAAGTACAGTCTTACCACTGAACCAATAGCCAGTGTCATGATGTCTGGAGAGTAGATTGAAATTGTCAACAGCTCTATCTTGCTTGGATCCACAATTAACACACTTGGGATCAGCAGGAGGCACATTGCACAGAGAAAATCTGCAGTTAGAGACCTCCCCAAATGTTGAGGAGTAATGATATCATTTTGAGGACTAAGGTGTGTCTGATTCAGGCCATGGTCTTTCTGATTACTTGCTATGCATCTGAGAGCTGGACAATGAATAAGGATGACAGAATAAGAATTGACACCTTTGAGCCGTGGTGTTAGAGAAGAGCACTGAGAATGAACTCATATGTTTTGAAGAGCCAAGAGAATGAACTCATATGTTCTGAAGAAGGTGTAGCTGGAGTGCTCTTTGGAGGCAAGAATGATGAAGCATCACCTTGAATACTTCCAGTATGTTTCTAGGAGGGGCTATTCCTTGGAGAAGGACATGATGCTTGGAAGGGTGGAGGGTCAACAAGAGAGGAAAACCCTCATTAAGGTTGGTTGACACAGTGACAACTGCAATAGGTTCTTGTGTGTCAGGAAGTGTAAGGATGGCACAGGATAGAACACGGTTCAGATCTTTTGTTCAGAGTTGCTAAAAGTCATATTCGACTTGATGGCATCTAACAACAACAACAACTTTGTTAATCTAGCTAGGAACTGATGGAATAAACCTAAATTTGCATCACGTGAAATTCTTTACCTCCTCTACTACCCAAATTATTTTCCTAATAAACACCAGAACTATGAGTAAAGTTGGTGAGTCAACAATGAACAATGAACATTGGACCCAATGATTTATTAAAATAGATGAAGGATAGAGAAGCTGTGGTATAGTCATATAATGGAATGTTACGCTGCATTGAAAAACAAGGAACTCATGCAATATTATTCAAAATGGGTGAGCCGGAGGACATTATGCTGAGTGAAATATCTCAGTCACAAAGGGACAAACACTGCATGGTGCCACTGTTGTAGAATGGGTCTGACATCAGGGTTGGGGTAAGACTGAAAAAAACTGGATGAATTATGTATACTGCATTGAAACGGATGAGAGAGACAACTGCTTAAAGGTGATATAGGGTATTATGATTATCATAGGCTCTTGCTCATATGTTACTTCATTAAATTCCTCTGTGTCAGCCAATTCCTTCTGATACAGTGATTCTGTGTACTCCTTCCATCTTCTTTTGATACTTCCTGGATCATTCAACATTCTACCCAAACTATATTTAAGTATTGCCACCTGTGACTTCAATTTGCTTTTCAACTCCTTCAGCTTAAGAAATGCTGAGCGAATCCGGCCCTTTTGATTTTCTGACTCCAACTCTCTGCACATTTCATTATAGTATCTTGCTTTGTCATCCCAAGCTGCCTTTTGAAATTTTCTGTTCAGCTCTTTGATATCTTGGTTTCTTCCTTTAGCTTTAGCTTCTTGGCACTCTAATGCAATACTCAGAGTCTCATCTGACATCCGTCTTGGTCTTTTCTTCTTTTTCAGCCTTGGTAATGATCTTTTGCATTCTTCATAGGTGATTTTCTTGATATCCTTCCAGAGCTCACTTGGTCTATGCTCATTGGTGCTCAAGGCCTCAAACCTCTTCCTGAGATGGTTTTGAGCAAGAGCCTATGGTGATGAAGGAGGAAGTTCAAGTTGCTCTGAACGGAATGGCAAAAAACAAGGCTCCAGGAGTTGACAGCATACCAATTGATATATATCAACAAAAAGGTGCTGCCCTGGATGTGCTCACTAAGTTATTCCAGGAAATCTGAAGAACAGCCAGTTGGCCCACTGACTGGAAAAGATCGATATTTGTTCCCATTCCAAAGAAAGGTAACCCACCAGTGTGCAGAAATTATCAAACAATATTACTGACATCACATGCAAGCAATATTCTCTGAAAATTATCCAAAAACATTTGGAACAATATGTCAACAGAGAACTGCCAGATGTGCAGGCTGGATTTAGAAGAAGTAGTGGTACTAGGGATATTATAGCTAATGCAAGATGGATCTTGGCAGAAAGCAAAGTATACCAGAAGAATGTCTATCTGTGTTTCATTGACTATGCAAAGGCTTTTGACTGTGTGGATCACAACAAGCAATGGCTGACTCTGAGAAGAATGGGAATCCCAGAACATTTGATTGTGCTAATGTGAAACCTATACTTGGACCAAGAGGCAGTTGTCAGAACAGAGCAGCGAGACTCTAGATGGTTCAAAATCAAGAAAGGGGTCCCTCAGGGATGTATTTTGTCTCCAGACCTTTTCAATCTGTATGCAGAACAGATCATCCGAGACGCTGGGCTGTACGAGGAGGACTATGACATCAAGATTGGTGGAGGAATCATCAACAACCTGTGTTATGCAGATGACACAACACTGCTTGCTGAAGCTGAGGAGGCCTTGCTGCAGAAAACCAAGGACTGCAGTCTTCAATATGAATTGAAACTCAATATCAAGAAAACAAAGATTCTCACTACTGCATTGGCAGCAACAGTATGGATGGTGAAGGGATTGAGATAATTAACAGTTTTAGTTTGCTTGTTTCCACAGTCAACACTCTTGGCACCGCAGCCAGGAAATCAAGAGACAAATTGCATTGGGAAAATCAGCTGTGAGGGACCTCTAAAGAGTACTGAAGAGCAATGACATTAGGCTGGAGACTAAGGTGCACCTGATCCAGGCTATAGTCTTTGAAATTACATGCTATGCATCAGAGGGCTGGACAGTGACTAGGGATGATAGAAAGAGAATTGATGCATTTGAGCTGTGGTGCTGGAGAAGAGTGTTGAATATACCATGGACTGCTAGGAGAACAAACAGGTTTGTCCCGGAGAGGGTGAAGCCGGAATGCTCCTTGGAGTCAAGGATTCTTAAGCTTCATCTGACATACTTTGGGCATATTGCAAGGAGGGACTGGTCCTTGGAGAAGGACATCATGTTTGGGAGAGTAGAGGGGCGGCGCAGGAGAGGAAGACCCTCGATGAGATGGATCGATTCTGTGAGTGAAGTGGTGGGAATGAGTGTGAGACAAGTTTGGCACAGGATAGAACGGTGTTTAGGGCTCTTGTACATAGGGTCGCTATGACTCGCAAGCAACTCGATGGCACATAACAACAACAACAACAACAATTATCATAAGAGTTCGGAATGAAGGTTCCATAGTGGAGTGTACGGGGAGGGTGGTGTATACCCAATGAAGAAATTTTTCTTTTACTTTTCAAAGAGAAGAGTGAACTGCGAGGGGGAAGGGGCGGGAAGGGGAGGGACGGGGAGAAAAGTACAACAATGAATGAATGAATGAATGAATGAATGAATGAAAATCCAAAATCTCTGTAAATGTTCATTAAAACTAATAAAAATTAAAAAAATAGATGAAGGAGCATATGGAATTTGACTATGTACCTATTTGTAAGGTGCAATGGATATTATTCATGAGGATGTTTCCCCTTTATAAAGTGGGTAGAAATCAGATTTGGCCAATCCCATATTGCATTTGCTTCTTTTGCAATTATGTCATTTGATTTTTTTTGTCTACTGCGTATGTATCAAACTAAAAAAAAATTAAATATTTGATAACAACCGTCATTTTTCTGTTTATCCTGATGTTGCTTATAGTTCCAATTGTGAAGATTCTTGTTTTCTTTATGCTGAGATGTAAGTCATGTTGAAATCTGTAGACCTTGATCCTCATCAGTAAGTGTGTCTAGCCTTCTTAGCTTTCAGTATTATGGTGTGTCAACTGTGTATCACCGCATGTTGTTAAATAGATTTTCTTCCAAATATAATGCTGCATTTTTCTTTATAGTTGCTTGGATGCTCTTGTCACGTAGGATTGTTTTTTCCTGCAAACTCACACTCTGATAACTATTTGTAAGTATGAGTTCAATCCGAGATCAACAAATTAATATAGCTAAAAAGAAGTTTAGAGAATCACAAAATTCTTTGTGAATTAGGTCAATAAACTTAGCATTGCCTCATTTACATCAAAATGACAGCTAACTTTTATGAGTGTTTTTTTTCTTTTAAATATTTTATTTGTCCCTAGATATCAGAAAACATCTAAATAGGAGATAGAGATCAGTAATTAAGTGGTAAATTTACTTGAAGAATTTCTCTAGCTCGTAAAATCAGAGAAATGGAAGGAATTTGATAGCACTCAGTTTTTTCTCAAATTCAAGTAGAGAAACTTCTGGGATTGGATGTAATAGGAAGAAAAGTCCTGGAGTTTTCATTTTTACTCAATTATACTTAAGTGTAAACATTATTTATACACTGAAGTTTGTATACATATATGAGGAAGGGAGAATAAAGCATCAAAAGACATCTATCTACATTTTGAAATTCTATTCAGTAATAAACTACTTGCAGTGTGATGCTCGAACATATTCCTTTACTATGTTTGATGGAAAAATTTAGCGGACACTGACTTTGTACCATATTGTTGTTATGTTCCATCAAGTCACTTGCGACTCATAGCGACCCTATGTACAACAGCTCTGAACCCTGCTCTATCCTGAGCTAACCTCACTGTCTCCAACACACTTAATCCCATTTCTCCAGTCACTGAGTTAATCCATCTCATCAGGTGTCTTCCCTTTGGGGGCTATCCCTCCACCCTCCAAAGAACTGGTCCCTCTTTGCAACATGCCCAAACTATGTCAGGTGAAGCTTCAGAATCCTTGCGTCTAAGGAGCAGCCCAGTTTCACCCTCGCCAGAACAAACCTGTTTGTTCTCTTAACAGTATATTGTATATTCAATGTTCTTCTCCACTACCACAGCTCAAAGGCATCAATTTTTCTTCTATCATCTCTAGACATTGTCTAGTTTCCTGATTGCATATAATTGTCAAGACCATGGTCTGGATCAGGAACACCTTAGTCTCCAGACTGATATCATTACTCTTCAGTACTCTGGAGATGTCCCTGACAGCAGACTTTTCCAATGCAATTTGCCTTTTAATTTCCAGCTGCTGGTACCAAGAGTGTTGATTGTGGAGCCAACCAAACTAAACATGTGAACAATTTCAATCTCTTCACCATCTGTCATGATTCTGACAATCGGCCCAGTGGTGAGGATCTTTGTTTTCTTGATATTGAGCCTCAATCCATACTGATGGCTGCAGTCCCTGTCCTCCTCAGACTCAGTAAGTATGGTTGTGTCATCTGCATAACGCAGATTGTTGATGAATCAACCTCCAATCCTGATGCTTCATTTCTTCTTCTAGAGCCCAGTCTCCCTGATAATCTGTTCTGCATAAAGATTGAAAAGGTATGGAGAGAGGACACATTCCTGGCATGCATCCTTCCCAATTTTGAACCATGCAGTGTTTCCTTGCTCTGTTCTGACAACTGCCTCCTGGTCCAAGTATAGGTTAAACATTAGCACAATCAACTGTTTTGGGATTCCCATTCCTCTCAGAGTCAGCCACAGTTGCAAGTGAATAGTGGTAATGACATCACAGCTTGAATTGTAGTTAATCAACATAATTAATGCTAAGTGATTAATACACTTTACATGGAAAACATTTGCATACATATTTTTCATAATTATAAAAACATTAATTGTTGTTGTTGTGTACCATCAAGTCAGGACTGACCCATAGTTGACCCTCCTGCAGGTTTTCAGAGGCATTTCATCGGATGGGAGGAGATTGCCCTTTCTTCTCCCACAGAGCAGCTAGTGTATTCAAACCACGTGCCTTCAGAATTTCAATGCAGCTTCTTGCCATTAGGCCATCAGTGCTCCTAGAAAAATCAATATAATGAAATAAATAAAATAGGGGTTTTTTTATTTTAAAAGTATTTTTTAAATCTATCAGCTAATTGAATGAATTGAAAAACAGGTTCAAGTGTGTCTGGCAAAACATGTACATATGTTTAAGGTTATAAAATGTGAAATTCAGCTTAAATATAAATGGTTACTATTTTTAAACATATTTCTTTTTCTACCTGTATTATCAAGAAAGGTAGCCAAATAAACTAAAACGAAAATATGGATAAAGTCTATGTCTGATAAAATTTTTGTACTGATGTGCAAGTTTGTAAGATATGAAAATGAAAGTATATAACAAAGTGGATGTAATTATAAGCTCAAATCAATATCTACTTACTATTGCAAATTTTGCTTAAACTTTTCCCTTCGGTGCTTCATATTGGTTTGATTTTTATTATTGCTTATAAAATTTATCTAAATAAATTTTAAAAAAACAGGCAGCCTTTTCATCAGTTATATAGTGATCACTTGCCAAATACATTGTTCCCTCTATTTTCAAGGCCCTGGAAACATATTTTCCATTTGACATGCAAGAATCTTCACTCTTACAACAATCAGGGCAGAGAGAAGGCATCGTAATCAAGGAAAATGCCTACCAAATTGACTTCCTTCCTAAAAGCCATCTGTGTATAACGAGTCCCCTGTAGCAACTGTAAAGTCATAAGTGATCGGGAGAGTTGCTCAAGCTAAGAGAAAACGCAAATCGCAGAATTGAGAATTATAGGACCATAAAGTGAGCCTGGCCACAGCACATCTAAAATCACCCAAGTCATAAAATGTGGAGGGATAAATCTTTGATTATTTCATCCTTATGAAGGCAGACATATTTACCAGCTATGCCATCTCCCTCCTCCCTTACTTTTGTTTCAATTTAAATACCAAGGAGTACAAACATTCCCAGGGTTTAATTGATAACTAAAGGTTAGTTAGATGCTTGAACATGTAAAGGAAAATAAAGTACTTAGAGAAAAGTTCTGACTGTTATAAAATCACCATGACTTGAACTACATGAAGACAAAACAAAAAAGTCATGGGATTTTATTAGGGGGAATTTAACCTCATATTTCAACTCTAGACAGGGGATTAGCTCTACATTTTACCTTCTCCATCCCCTCAGTTCTATTCTGTTCATATTCTTAGGGATACAATTCCCCAAGAATATGATTAGGGCCTAGTATTAAAAAGCTGCACTGTGGGGGGAGCTCTGGTGGCCTAGTGGCAAGAAGCTGCACTGCAATCCCAGAGGAACAAGGTTCGAATCCACCAGATGCTCTGCCGGAGAAGGAGGCGCAATATCCTCCTGTACCAGTCAGATCTGATTTGACGGTACACGCACACACACACACACACACACAAAGCTGCACTGTTATCCAAAGGCATGTTGTTCAAAACCCACCAAAGAGTTCTGCAGAAGATGGATGGACAATCTTCTTCCCTGTGATTAACAGCTTCTGAAAACACACTGGCAGGTCAGATGTGTGTCGGCTCCAACGTGAGGACACACAATTGCCTAAAAAGTATTTTCCAGACAAGTTCTGCATAGCATCAAATAAAATAGTCATTAAATAAATGAATAGCTTGAAATTAATAACATGGCACCCCAAAATTTGGTCGAGTGGACATATAGTCTGATCTCTACTCTTTAATATATGATCAATTTGCTAAGAATTGGAGTGCTCATTCATTCATTTATTCAATAAATGCTTTTCAGCACTATTTAAGTTATGTGTGTGGTAGGGATGTAGGAATTGGCAAGATAGACTTGATCCCTCTGCCCATATATATGCCTGCAGTCCAGCTGAGAAGAATAATCTATGGAACAGTCCAATGCAACAGACCAGGTACTTAGCTAGGAGATACAGAGAGAATTCTGAGAGCACACTGCAGATACACTCAGCCATGTCTGAAAGGGACTTGCGGCAAGGTGGTACTGAACCCCGTCAGCTTCTCCTAACACAGCCACATCTCTTCCACATCCCCTGCTCTCTCCCTCTGCACCAGCCAAATTAAACCCTGTTTAATTCTTTAAACAAAACAAGCTTTCTCTCACCTTTCTACATTCTTTTCTCCCAGATCCTCTTTTCCTACTTTTAAACTTGGTTACCTCTTGCTCATCAAGAGTTCTCATATCAAAATCCTACAGGGATCCTACAAGGATCTTATAGAATCCTAGAGGGCCTCCCGAAGAAAAAGACTGAAAGCACAATTTAAAAATGGACAAAAGACATGGAAAGACTTTTCACAGAGGAAGATATTTGGATGGCCAACAGACACATGAAAAAAAAGCTCAGAATCACTGGAAATAAGAGACATGCAAATCAAAACCACAATGAAATACTATTTCACCCTAGTAGCAGTGGTAAAGTTTGACAGGACAACAAGTAGTAAATGTTGGAGAGAATATGACAAGATAGGAACTCTTACATTGTTGGTGGGATTGTAAAATGGTTCAACATCTCTGGAAAGCAATTTGCCACTTCTTAAAAAAGCTGAACATAGAAATTTCATATGACCCAGCTATTCCACGACTTGGACTATACCCCAAGAAAATGAGAACTGAGGGGCAAATGGAGACTTGTACACCAACATTCATAACATTACACACTATCACAAGAACATGGAGACAGCACATATGTCCAACCACAGTCAAATGGACTGAGAAATTATGGTACATTCATACATGCAGGAGTTCTGATTTTTAAATGACTACCTAATTTGGGCCACGATTCCTGCACTCCCACCACCACGCTCCTGCCTTCTGGCAAGGAGAGCTTCCCAGGAGCCTGTGAAGGCGCCAGCCAAACCAGGAACAACATGGCTGCTTCCTTCCCAGCTTCCTTCGGCTGTTCGTTCATAGGGTCACTATGAGTCGTCTACGACTCAACGGCATTAAACAACAACAACAACCTAATTTGGGAGGGACTGAAGAGCATTATGCTGAGTGAGTTCACTCAGTCCCATAAAGACAAATACTGTATAAGACCATTATTGTAGAATGAGTATAAGAATCCAAGGGGAGGGAGGGCAGAGAGGCAAGGATGGGGAGGGGATGGGGGTGTAAATCATAGGGTCGCACGATTTGATGGGTTGAGGAAGGGATGGGTGAAGGAAATGAGAAAGATCCAGCGTGAAAAAACAATATGTTCAAACTTTGTAAATAAACCAGTATAAATAATATTAATAAAAACATAGACACTAAAAAGCATTTACCAATAGTAGATATGGGTATCATACCACTGAGTCAGCCTTGAAATGTTACTACTGTGTGTCTACTTCCTTCCCTTTTGCAATCTCCGTCTAAGCCAGGCTCCCACCATCCCTCCCCTGAATGGCTGGGGTAGAAACTCACCTCTTGCTGTGTTCCAGTGTTTTCTTCTCACCCTAACCTTCCAGTCTTCCTCAGCTAGAAAATCAAAGGAATGCACCTAAAGGATTAGGCATGCCACCCTCATATTCTCTCGTGATTTTCTATCACATTTTAAAAAATTGCTCAAGGCATCTAACAGGATCAAGACTCCTGACCACTGAACCCTGGCACCTTCTCCTAGTACAGTCACATCTCTTCCACATCCCATACTCTCTCCCTCTGCACCAGTCAAATAACCTTTGTTTAATTCTTCAAACACAACAAGCTTTCTCTCACCTCTCTACATTCTTCTCTCCCAAATTCTCTTTTCCTACTTTTAAACTTGACCACCTTCTGCTCACCAAGAGTTCTCAGTTACATTCTCCAAAATCTCTTGTCTGACCACCCTGCCCCAAGGCCCTTTCAGATGGGGCTGAGTGTCTCTGCAGTGTGTTCTCAGAATTCTCTCTATATCACCTAGCAAAGTGCCTGGTCTGTTGTATTGCTACTGCTCCATAGATTATTTTTCTCAGCTCGACTGCAGGCATATGTATGGGCAGAGGGATCAAGTCTATCTTGCCAATTCCTATTTCCCTAGCACTTCGGGGAGTTTCTCACTTAAATAGTGCTGAAAAGCATTTATTGAATAAATGAATGGTTGAGCACTCAAATTCTTAGCAAACTGATCATATATTGAGGACTAGAGATTAGACTCTATCTTCATGCTACCCATGTTATCAATTCCAAGCTATTCATTTGTTTAATGACTATTATACTTGATGTTAGGACATTAAAAAACCAATGACTACTACTTAGAGGCTATGAAGAACTTTTCTGCTTAGTCCTAAAAACTATACTACAAGTAAGTGATTTTTTTACAGCTTCATTTTGAAAGAGAAAATTTGCTTCCTTCCTTCCTTCATTTTTTTCCCCCTTTCTTTCCAATTCAGGGAAAAATTGCTGCCTCAAGGAAGAAATCAAAGAGGGTTGGGAAGGTCACCCAATAGGGCTGGGACCTGTAAAAGCAGGCATTCCAATGAGAGAACAGATCGACAAGGTCAGGAGCCAGGTTTCAAACAAAAGAATTGAACAAATAAGTAATCACATTATAGAAAACAGGAACCAGTCTTCATACTGTTGAAAAGGAAAGCGCAAATTTAATGCGTACTAGAATTGGAGATATTAGCATGAACGTGTATTTCTCCGCATACAGCCCTGGGTAAGGAACGACTTGACACATTAAGAGAGCAACAGGAGAGCTCCCGCAGCTAGAACAGGATGAGCAATATTGAGAGTGAAAAGACATGAGGTTTGAGGTCTACTGGTGACTATTAGAGTCTCAGAAGAGAAATGACAATCTATACTGTAACACATTTCACAAGCTATTTGCAAGCACTTAAATGTTTATGCTGCCCCACACTAAAGAAAAGACTTCAAGGTATTAATGCAATCACTCTTTCCAACTCTAATTGCATTAGAAATAATCCAAATAACAAATTGGCAAACTGAGGGGGAAAAATAAAAACCAGTCAGCACTAAACAAAATGGTCCAAGCTAATGAGTTCTAAGCGTTGATGTCTTCACTCCTAGAATAATTATCAATCACTTGAGTTTCAGTAAAAAGGAAATAAAATGTTTACTACATTATTATCAAAAGAATATACTATGTTTTCAGGCAATCTGCCCTTAGAATTGTCATTTATACTCATTTGTATAGATATAAAAGTTTATCTTGCTAATTCATGTGGTAAGCAACATTGCCAGAACTCTATAAATGACCGAAAGTATTCTTCTTTTAATATACAAAATCATACCATTATTCTGAGACTGTTTCTGCTAAATTAATAAGAAAACTTAGACATTAAATTAAAATTTGCAGTTATACTTCTTATTTGTAGTTGAATGAGTTAAGGGACATATGCACAATTTTTAAAATAAAAGGAGGACATTACTAAACAATTGTATAGAAACTTTACGCTCTCCTCAGTAAGCATTTGTCTTCAGCTAAGACTACCCTGACTTGACAATCAAAACAAAAATTACTTGAGAGGCTTTGTTTTATGCCTACTAATTTTTTTTTATACCTTAGCATCATGTCATGATTCCTCTTTTTCAAAAATGCTACTGCACTGATTGAAAATATGCGAGGGAAGAAATTATCACCAACTGTATCCTGGCAGAAAACATGGCATACTCCACGTGGGTAACTTGAAAAGAGTTTAATAAAGAGAAGCTTTACAAAAGTTGTAGGCAGAGTTTAGAGAAATAAAAAAAATTCAAAATTCTAAGACTAGCAACTATGTAAAAATTTGAAAAGGCAATGGAAGGGAATGATTTCAAATCTAGGGAGAGTAGGTATAGAAAGAAGGTTGTCTGATGGGGACAGGATACAGTTAACCCATGCTCCAAAAAGGAAGAGTTCAGGTAAATAAGTACCCCAAACAGTCCCTCCTCTTGTTTTACATCTTCCCATTGGCTACCATCATGTAGTTGTAAAGCTTACTGACATAATCCCTATAGCTCAGTTCACATAGAAAAGATCAGTATTTTTGTATGTTCGTATATCCAATTGATTTAGAAAACTAGTCAACCATATCTTGTATCTTGGCCATCAACACAAACAAGATCAATTGGGGAGTCCTAAATGCAAGTTATGAGAATCACCTTCTAATATGTGTTCCCTGTTCTTTTGTGATATTATATTAGTAGTCATTTGCTAGTCATTCTACTAACTGTGTGCCTATATTGTCCATTTATTCTCTAACATATCTTGATATTGTTGTTGCTGATAAGTGCTATCATGTCAAGCATGACTCACAGTGACTTTATGAACAAAAAGCCTGAACCCTATTGTATAACTATTGTAGGTTCTCTAAGTTCATAGAGTTTCCAAAGGTATGTTATTTAGGAATTGGATGTCACTCCTTCTTCTTGATATTAAAACCTCATTTTATTAATGTGTTTATCTCATTAGCCTATGTGAAGAAATTTAGAAAATAGCTATTTAGTCAACTGACTAGAAGAAATTCATCTTTGTTCCCCTTCTAAGAAAAGAAACCCAAATATTATATGTGGGAATTATTTTTTTATAATGTAGAAATTATTTTTTAAAAATCATTAAAATCAGGTGCAAGTAAAATCTTGCTGAAAATTATTCTAAAACAGTTGAAATAGTACTTTGACAGGGAATTATCAGAAACTCAAACTGCAGTCTGAAGAGACTGTGGAATAAGAGATAAAATTGTTGATATTAGATTGATCTTGGCTAAAAGGAGAGGATACTAGACAAGTGTTTCCTTGTGTTTTATTGACCTCTCAAAGGCATTTGACTGTGTGAATCATAACAAATTATGCATAATACTGAGGGGGAAAATGGGAATATGAGAATGCTTCATTGTTTTCATGGAAAACCTATACATAGACCATTAAGCAGTTATTCTAACAGAATAAAAGAACATTGCATGGTTTAAAATCATAAGGAGTGTGTGTCAAGTTGTATCATTTCTACAAATCTACTCAATCTGTGTCCTGAACAAATAATTTGAGAAGCTGGATTCTATGAAGATGAATGTAGCATCACAACTGGAGTAAAATTCCCCCAACAAACTACTTGTGTGATGACACAACTTACTTGCAGAAAGTGAAAACTTGAAGCACTTATTGAAGGAAATCAAAGACTACAGCTTTCAACATGGATTACATCTCAACATCAAGGAAACAAATATCTTTACCACTGGCACAATAGGCAACATCATGATAGACAAAGATTGAATTTACCAATTATTTCATATTACATGTATTCACAATCAACACCCATAGTCCTTGAGTCTACTACGGCTCTAAAGGACCCTTTCTCCTACAGTTGCAGCAATCTAAAAAATAAAGTATTTGTTGAATTTGGCACAATTGCTATCAAGGACTTCTCCAAAGGACTAAAGAGCAACAATGTCAGTTTAAAGTCTAAGGTTCACTTAATCCGAGCCATGGTATTTTCAATTACTTCCTACAAATATGAAAGTTGGGAAACTATTAATAATGAAAGATGAATTAAGGTCTTAGTATTGTGGTGTTGGAGGAGAATACTGAATATAGAAATAACAGCTTTAGTTTGCCTGGCTCCACAGTCCACGATGAGAAAGTCTGCTGTGAGAGACATCTCCAGGGTAATGAAGAGCAATGGTGTCACTCAGGAGACTAAAGTGCAGGTGATACAGGCCATGGTCTCTGCAGTCACTTGCTATGCATCAGAGAACTGGACAGTGACTAGGGAGGATGGAAAGAGAATTGATGCCTTTGAACTCTGGTGTTGTAGAAGAGTATTGAATATACATGCCATGAACTGATAAGAAAAATGAGTTCATTCTGGAGAGGGTTAAACCAGGCTGCTCCTTGGAGGCAAGGATTCTGAAGCTTCATCTGACATACTTTGGGCATGTTGCAAGGAGGGACCGTCCTTGGAGAAGGATATCATGCTTGGGAAGGAGGAGGAACAGTGCCAAAGAGGAAGAGCCTCTATGAGGTAGATTGATTCCGTGACTGGAGTAATAGGGGTAGGTGTATTGGAGACAGTGGGACTGTTACAGGACAGAGCAGGGTTTAGGGCTGTTGTACATAAGGTTGCTATGAGTTGCAGGTGACTTGAGGGCACATAACAACAACAATATGCAAATTTTTCTTCCCATTTCCCAATTCCTTTTGTAATGTTTATCCTGTTCTACACTATTAATTGTCACATACATAATTTCTAATTTTCCATTCCTTTCAGATTATCTCTCTTTTCATTCATTCCAGTGCAGTATATATCCATTTTTTAAATCCTTTTTTTTCTGCTTTCCCCACTCTGTAATAATATCACTTTAGTTGATTAATGTACTATTTGTCCCTTTGTGAGCAAGATTAATTCCACTCAGCATGATGTTTTCCAGACCCATCAACATTGTGTAAAGGTTTATGAGTTCATTGTTTTTCAATGGTGCATGATATTCCACTATGTGAATGCACCATAATTTCGCTAGTCATTTAATTGTTCATGTGCACTTGGGCTACTTCTAACTCTTTGCTATTGTGAATAATGCTGTGATAAAAAGTGACATGGAGGTGTACTCTATATTGAAGCCTGTGATCTTTAATCTTCTTCAGTAAATGTCTCAGATCCTTTTTGCTTCCAGCAAGCAAAATTATGTCATCTGCATAATTCAAGTTGTTGATGGGTCTTCCTCCAATTCTAATGCCACATTCTTCTTCATAAAGTTCAGCTTCTTAAATTATTTGCTCTACATACAGATTGAATAGGTATTCAGTAGGAGAATAAATACAGCCTAACACATATCTTTGTTTGAACTATGCAGTATCCGCCTACTCTGTTTAGACAACAGCCTCCTAATCTACGTGTTGCATGAACACAACTGAGTACTCCAATATTCTCGTTCTTCAGTGTTAGCCGTAATTTAATGGTAACCACACAGTTAAGAACCTTTACATAGTCAATCAAAGGCAAATAGATATATCCTTCTGGTATTCTATATACTCAGACATGATCCATTGGACAAAAGAAGAAGTAGTGGTTGGAAACTATGGACTTAGTCATAGAAGTAAGTCTAAATATTGAATAATTGAATTTTATCCAATCAATGATTTATTCATTGCCAAAGACTTAAAAAAACAACCTACAAATAACAACTATGCACATGAACCTCCATGGTGGAATACACAAAAATCATATTGACTATGTCTGTAGAAGGAATAATTGTAGAAACTCAATGCCAGCATTCAAAATCAGGCCATGTGCTGACTGTGGAAAAGATCATCAATTACTCATGTGCAAGTTTAAATAGAAGCTGAAGAAAATCAAAACAAGTCCAAAATACAACCTCTCACCAGAATTTGAAAGTCACCTTAAGAATAGGTTTGAAGCACTGAATACCAATGATCAAAGACAAAATGAGTTGGGGGAAGACATCAAGGACATTATTCATGAAGAAAGGAAAAAGTTATTACAAAGACAAAGGAGAAAGAAAAGATCAAAATGAGTGTCAAAAGAAATGAAAACTGCACTAGAATGATGAGAAGCCAAGTGAAGGGAAGAAATACCAAAGCAAAGGAGATGAACAGAAGATTTTAAAGGCTACTTGAATAGACAAAGTGAAGCATTATAATAACATGTGCAAAGAGATTGGTGAGAAAATGAAAAGAGAAGAACTCATTAGGCATTTCTCAGGCTGAAGAAACAAAAAAGATAAATTCAAGCTTTAAGTCTCAATACTGTAGACTGCTACGTGCAAGATCTTTCTTGATCTAGGGAGCATCAAAAGAAAATAGAAAGAATGCACAGAGTCACTGCACTAAAAATAATTAATTGACATGGAACCATTTCAGAAAGTAGTTTTTGTTTAAAAGTCAATGATGATAAAGGAAGAATTTAAAGCCATACTGGAGGCATTTGAAAAAAATAAGGTCCTAGAAATTTCTGGCATACCAATTGACATGTTTCAATAAACAGATGCAGTCCTAAATGTGTTTATCAGTCTGTGGCAGGAAATTTGTAAGCGAGAGTAAAAGATTCACATTTGCTCCCATTCCCAAGAAAGACAATGCAACAGAATGCAGAAATTATAAAATAATACCATTAATATGACACATAAATAAAATCTTATCCAAGATTATCCAAAAGTGGTTGCAACATCAACAGAGAACTGCCAGAAGTTTAAACTGGATTTAGACAAAGATTATGGCATCAGAAATATGATTGCCGATGTCAGATGGCTCTTGACTGAGAGCAAAGAATAACAAGAATTTAGAGATTAAAATAAAGAAAGTAAACCTCCAAATTAGTGAGGAATAATGATGTCAGTTTGATGACAAGGTGTACCTGATTCAGGCCATGGTCTTTTCAGTCACCTGCTATGTATAAGAGCTGAACAATGAATAAGGATGATAGAAGAGTTGATGCCTTAGAACTGTCGTGTTGGAAAAGAGTACTGAATATCCCATATATTGCCAAAAGAGAAAACACATATAACTTGGAGAAAGTGTAGTGACAGTGTTCTTTGGAAGTAAGGATAATGAAGCTCCATCTCAAATACTTTGGGCATTGTGTTGCTTTGAGAGCTTATTCCTCGGAAAGGGACAACACGCTTGTAAAGGTGGACAGGAAGCAAACTTCAAGGAAGGAAGACCTTCAACTAGGGGATTGTTAACAACATCACTGTGGCAATCGGCTTGAGTGTGTCAGAAATTGTGAGGATGGTACCAGACAGGGCAAGTTTAAAGTCAGCTGTCCCTAGGGTCACTATGGGTAGTACTCAACTTGACACCACCACATAACAACAAAGAAAAAAAGAAAAAAAAAGAAATTAAGACAGAAAGAAAATGTATCCGTTTCCAAATCAAGCCGCACTCTGCCACTGTTCTTCTCTATCATGTGGCAATAATCTTGAATATCTTGAATCTAGTTTTCTGTTGTTTACCACGATGAGACAGCACAATGATTTGACTCATTGCATCATCCTTTTCTAAAGATCTCTTGGTACAGAAGTGACTATCTTCTAGGTGGCTTCTATTAATGTTCTTGGAAATAATCTGCTCACAGTCAACCAGTAAAAATTTTTTAGAGCCTGCTAAGAAATTTAAATGTTTATGTGTTAACATTTAAAATTAATTCAATTAGTAAAAATGTCTATATTACTCAGTAATAGTTTTAGAGGATCATAAAAGTACTCTTTCTTTCATAGTCTGTAACTGCATATTCCCTGGGTACTTACTATACACTAGGTATTGAGGACATCAGCTATGCTAAGCCATAGAATCATCCTATTGTTCCTGTGACTGTGGCAGAGATAGTGATGTCAAGGTGTTCACATGACACAAAGACACAAAATATCATTGAGGAGTATACAAGATGATGAGAAAATTCCAAAGAAGTTATTAATTCTATGGTGCAAGAAGTATGTCCTCTTCATAGTTGTTAGATGTCTCAAAAGCAAGCAATAGAAGAGTTTCAAGAAGCAGTTTCCAGAGGTAAAGGGTACAGAGAGATAGCATTAAAAATTCATAATAATTCAAAAGACATCTCGAGATTTGGCAAACAGTAGTCGTTTTTAACCCTGGAAAGAGCTGTTTTGGGGAGACATGAAAACAGAAGCCACATTTCGTGGACTAAGAGTGAGAAAAGTGAGGACCTAGAACAAGTTGAAGAGCTCAGTCTTTCAGGGAGGTGGTTGGCAACACTCCCAGGCTTCCCTCTCTTTGAAATTCCACTGGCCCTAGAATCAGACCCTGTTGTAACTAAACAATGTGTGTAATAGGGCTGTCTTGTTAGCTTGCACTCCTGAAAATGGATCTTTTATAATCAGAAATGCTTGTTTTTCAAAAGCCAGGCAGTTTCAGACAGCATTTTGTATGACTTTCTAAGAACTTTCCTCTGTTCTCCTCTATAAGGATTGTACTTTGGACAAGCAGCAATGATTTAAGAGTCACTTTCTCAGTTCTTGAAAGCAGACAATAAAACACTGATGAGATCTTATTCATTCTTGGGTCATCAGCAGGAAATAGTGAATGTTAAGAAATAGTTAATATAATTCAAGCAATACAAAAGCTGCCTAGATACATATTAACACTTTCTTTACATTTATGGCACAAAGAAGAGAAATCAACACTTATTTCCAGACTTATTAACTTTCAATTACACTTTTGAATAAAAAAAAAATAATAAATATCTGACCCATTATATGAATGGGGAAACTGAGGTCCAAATCCAAGAGGAACTTCATAGCTCAGAGTTCATAGATTATAAGCATGTGTTAGTGACATAATAGTGTTGTACCATTCAATGCATAATAATCCACTTGCATCAAATTTACATTAGATACTTTTTTAAAATAAATGTATCTTCATGGTCTCACTTAAGATCTACTTACTTCTTTCCTCTGAAACTGGACTTGAACTTTGAATTTAAAAAACAAAACAAAACACACAAAACTAACAAGTGATCTTGATGCATCTGGGTGTTTGAAAAATATTGAAATATCATCAATGACTAAACAAAGGAAATACTGATTAAACATCAACTAGAAGTCATTTATTTGTCAAGCACTCTAAATAAAACTAAAGAATGTAACGCTTATCCTGCACTGGAGCATACATGTATGCTTTGCTTCCCCTCCCTGCCTCTCCCTTCCCCGGCCCAACAAATCCCTTGTATTAGGCAGCACCTTTGAGTTGTGGTGCCTTTGAGCTGTGGTGTTAGAGAAGAGCACTGAACATCCCATGGATGACCAAAAGAACAAACAAATATGTCTTGAAGAGGGTGCAGACAGAGTGCTCTTTGGAGGCAAGAATAAAGAGGCTTCGCCTCATATACTTAAGGTATGTCGCTAGGAGGGGCAATTCCTTGCAGAAGGACACAATGCTGCGAAGGGTGGAGGGTCAGTAAAGGAGAGGAAGGCCCGCAGGCAAGTGGATTGACACAATGACTTTCTCAATTGGGCTTTTGTGTGTCAGGAGGTGTGAGAATGGCTCAAGATAGAGCAGAGTTCAAATTTTTTGTTCATAGGGTCACTATGAGTCATACTCAACAGCACCTAACAAAAACAACAAGAAGTGTACTCTTACTCTACTTGGATAACAGACTTTTGGTCTAGGTTCAGGCTTCACCTGAGCACAATTAATTGTTCTGGGATTCCTATTCTTTGCAATGTTAGCCATAGTTTGCTATGATCCACACAGTCAATACAACACAGATAAATATCCTTCTAGTATCCTCTGCTTTCAGATCCATCTCACATCAGCAATAATATCCCTGGTGCCATGGCCTCTTCTAATTCCAGTATTAATTTCTGGCATTTCTCTGTAAATATACTGTTCTAATAATTTCTAGAGTAGATTCAACAAGATTTTTCTTGCATGATGTTGTTCAATAATGACCACATTCTGTTGGATCACCTTTTTTTGTGAATGAGAACAAGTATGTATCTCTTCTAGTCATTTGACTAAAGAGCTGTTTTCATCTCACACTAACTTGTGTGTGTTGTTGTTAGGAGGCATCTGTCCTTGGAAAAAAGACGTACTTTGAAAGGTAGAGGATCAAAGAAAGAAGAAAATAATCTTCAACAAGATAGACTGACAAAGTGACTGAAACAATAGATTTCTTAAACACAGGAAATATTGTGAGGATGGCATACACAGCAGGGTTTCAGTCTCTTGTATATAGGGCTAAAACAACCCTGTCTATCCATTCAAGTATTACCAAGAATTGAGAGTTTAATCATATATCTCTCAGTGCTATTCATTTCGTTCTCTCTAACACACCTATTCTAGTCTAGACTTCCTGCCTCAACTATCTTTTAACCGATCTACTCATAAATAAGGGAGCTTTGATAGCTTACACAGTTTGAATCCACCAGCTACTCTGAAAGAAAAAGATGGGCAATCACCTCGCATTCAATTCAATTCAATTCACTGCCTCTGAAAACCCACTAGCGGGTCAGTTTTGGATTCTGACTCTATGGTACACAACAACAACAACTCACAAATAGGGAGCTATAGTGTCTTAGTCACTTAGCTCTGCCAACCCAAAGGCACATTGTTCAAATCCACTAGCTGCTCTGTAGGAGAAAGAGGAACAATCACCTCTCATGAGACACTGTCTCTAAAAATTCCCTAGAGGGTCTGCTATGAGTCAGTTCTGACTCAGTGATACACAACACCACCTCACGATTCACTCTTTGCCCTGCAATAATGTAGATCTACACGTTGTTGTTGTTTTTGTTATGTCCCATGGAGTCACTTGCGACTCATAGCGGCCCTATGTACAACAGCCCTAAACCCTGCTCTATCCTGTGCCAATAACACTGCCTGTGACACACCCATCCTGATTACCCCAGTCACTGAATCAATCCACCTCATAGAGGGTCTTCCTCTCCTTCACTGTCCCTCTACCCTCTCAAACATGACAGCCCTCTCTAAAGACTGGTACCTCCTTGCAACATGTCCAAAGTATGTCAGATGAAGCTTCAGAATCCTTGCCTCCAAGGAGCAGCCTGGCTACACACTCTTAAGGACTAACTTATTTTTACTCCTAGCAGTCCATAGTATATTCGATACTCTTCTCCGGCACCAAAGCTCAAAGGCATCAACTCTTCTTCTATCATCCCTAGTCATCCCCAGCTCTCTGAAGCATAGGAAGTAATGGCAAAGACCATGGCCTGTATCAGGTGTACCATAGTGTTCAGACTGACATCGTTGCTCCTCTGTACCGTGGAAAGATCTCTGACAGCTGACTTTCCCAAGCTGTCAACAATCTCAATCTCTTCTCTACATTGTTATTGTTGTTGTTGTTGTTAAGTGCCATCGAGTTACAGGCAACTCACAGCTACCCTATGAACAAAAAGTCTTGCACACCTCCTGTATAACTTTCATCCTTTCTCCAGGTTCATAGGGTTTCCCGAGGCAAGCTACTGTGAAAGTGGATGCCACTCCTGCTTCCAAGCTTGTTTTAATCAGGAGCTTCACCAAACGTTGCCCACAATGGGTAACCATTCTCGCATTTGACTCATCAGTGTCACAGTGTTTGGCTTCACAGCAACCACAAGTTACCTCTGTACAGGAAGTGGAGACATACCAGGGTTACAGGACCTAAAAGAATGTTTCACCAAAAACAATTAATGTGCTTCTCCACATTAGCACCATCTAATTACTTCTTATGCTACTTTGTATGAAAACTAAAAGTATTAACATCTACCAAAAGGCCCAGTTTTTCTGAGCCAACTTTACTACCATCTTGCACCTCGTATTCATTCACTTTCTCTACTCAAACCTCGATGGCTTTCTTTCAGTAACTAACACTTGCTGTGATCCTTTTGAGCAAGAGACTTTATAAATGTTCTTCTTTCAGTAAATGGCACTCTTCTTTCTCTATTTGTCTAGTTAATTCTTACACATCCTCTAGATCCCATTTCAGGTAACCTCCGTTCAAGGAAGCCTTCCTTAGAATTCTCTGACAACGTTAAATGTCTCCAGGGTATGTTCCCATGTTTGTGTTGTTGTTTATTGCCTTTGAGTTGAGACTGACTCATAACGACCCTATGAACAAAATTTCTGAAGCCCCTCAACAACTATTTGACATTTATCAAAGTTCACACAATTTCCAGAGGTATGTTGTTTAGGCAGCAGATGACACTTCTGCCTCATCATAAAAGTTAATGTTGATTACAATTCAAACTTTAAATTTGTGGGGTTGTCTGATAGCTACCTACTAGACTTTACATGTCTGCTTTGTTCACTACTCTATCTCCAGAACCCAGCACAGTGTCTGATATACAGTAGATTCTCTAACATATTTGATAACTTGGTGTAGGATGAGTAGAGTAAGTAAGAAAAAAACAACAAAAACAAAAAACAGAAACAGTGCACAAAAAAGTAGATTTTTTTTTTTTTAACTTGGAAAGCATAGGTTTTCCCCAGTTAATTTTCAGATAGGTAAAGTGAAAATAGAAATCTTCAAGTATTTTTTAGAAGATCTTGTTTTAAAGCAGATAAAGACAACAGAGAAGTTGATATAATTGGAATTGGACTAGATAATAGACTGAAATCATTACTTAATTTCACATTAAGTGTAGGTTAAGCTATCTGGATCTGAATGCAAAGTTAGAACATAGGGAGATGCCCATCTAAGAGTGCCATTCCAATAAGGATACAGATAACAAGAACTTAAGAGGGTGAATTAACCATCAAGGGGAGATGCTGCTGGTGAAAAAGATGGGAAATAGCCAAATGGAATAGCCACAGAGGATTTATCTAAATGGTAGCAGTAAAACAAATCTCTTCATTTACACTGGCATCCTTTCAAATTAACAGAAAAGGAAAGTAAATCATCCTGCACAGGGAGTTGCGCTGATAATCCAAATTCTCCTTGGTGCTTCACCAGCAGCTTTGAAAACGAAAGATGGGCAATCTCCTCCTGTGCAATGTATAGCCTCCCCAAACCTGCTGATGAGTCAGCTATGATTTACTTCTGACTTTATGGCAAGGAGTGGCTGAGTAATTTTACAAATGAGAAAAGTAATGAACAGGTGACAGAAGCAAGATTTGAATATAGGAGATTGATTCTATATTTTTAGTTACAGAAATACATTGTTTTTTAATGAATTAGTCAATCAAAATGCCTTGCCAATGAGACTATGTTATTGTTTTAATCACAAACAAATCAGTAAGAAGCAAGGGTAATATTGGGGAAAGTTCATTTCAAATATTATACCAGATATTCCCAAACAGGTCAAAAAGTTACATTATTTAATAATACTTAACTTGGTGAGCAATAAATCCTGGTGCTATGCAGTATACAAATTGTAATCAGATGAACATTATTTCAAATACTGGTTTTGACACAACCTAGAAAATATTTGAACTCTCTGACACTTTGTCTGTCTTTAATAGGGATGTGAATGCTTAGTTCACAGAATTTTTTAAGAGGTTAAATAAAATAATATATTCAAAGTCATTAGTATAGAATCAAAGTGTGCACCTGACAGTTAAATAGAATATTTTACAGAAATGAGATCATATAATTGAAGAAGTGGGACTATGAAACTTTTTGTTGTTGTTATATCCATGGAAGGAATGGTTCATTACCATTGACTTGACAGACACTCATATGTGCATGGAAAACTTTCTTATGAACTAAATGTCTCCAGTGGGAAGGCTGAAAATTCCCCACTGATGGCTGTTGAATGAAGTCAGCAATACTGCAGATACATTTTCCTTAAGAAATGTTGACAACTAAAAATGAAGTGCCATGCACTTAACAGGTATTACTGAGAGTCAAATACTTTAGCACCTTCATCTTGTAGATGTGTCTTGGCTCAAAGTTGAGTGTATGCAAAATGGTAAATTTGTCTTTGCATGAGTATTATCTCTATCCTTTTTTTATTAAATTTTATTAATTTTAATGAACATTTACAGAGATTTTGGGTTCTCATTCATTCACTGTTGCACTGTTTTCTCTACCCTCCTCCCCAGTT
>NW_006399845.1:1743314-1750748 GCF_000299155.1 Elephantulus edwardii | reverse complement strand
GCCATGAGGACCTGATGTGGGCCGCCCTTGGCCATGTGTCCTTCAAATCCACACTTAAAGCAAGTGAGTGGGAGCTTCCTCTCTACTCCCTTGCCTTTCTTCAGCTCTCATCTGTGACCCTGTCTACTGAAGTGGCCCATCTTTCCACAGTGGAAGCAATTCTGACCTCCTTTACTACCTTTGGGTGGCACTGTTTATGAGTAAGACTTCCTTTTCCTGATACAGGCCCTAAACTGACAGCAATATCTGCCCCAATAATTTTGGCCATTCTCTGGTCTTTTCTCTTCCCTCTAGGCCCCAGTTGTTAAAAGAGGAAAAATTTAGACAAGAAGACTAAATAATAAGAAGCCTTGAAGGGAAAATTCACCTATATTTCCTTTGGAAGCAGGAGTGGCATCAACTTCCTAAACAACATGCTTCCAGAAACTCTATGAACTTTGATAAATGTTGATAGTGTAGAGAGGCTTCAGGCCTTTTGTTTATAGGGTCCCTATGAGTTGTGCTCAGCTCAGAAGCAATCAATAACAACAACAATTATTTGTCCTGGCTTATAAAATAGAATGAATGAAGATGTGAAAACTGTTAATTATCATATTCTTTGGTAAAGTTATAGTATATTTTAGAAGAAGACACTTTGGCAATGAATATTTTAAAAATAATTTTGCCTAAACATTGTTGATGCTTTTTATTATGTGCCCTCAGATTGCCTGTGATTCATACCAACACTGTGTATAACAGCTCTGACACCTACTCTATCTTGAGCTAATTTCATTGTCTCTGAACACCTATCCCCATTTCCCCAATCACTGAGTCAATACAGCTCATCCAGGGTCTTCCTCTCTTCTATTGTTCTTCTACCCTTCTGAATATGTTCTCTCCAAGGACTAATCTCTCCTTGCAATATCCCCAAAGTATGTCAGATGGAGCTTTAAAATCCTTGCCTCCAAGGACAAGCCTTGTTTCATCCTCTCTGTGACAGACTTGTTTATTCTCTTAAGAATCCAAGGTATAGTCAGTACTCTTCTCCAGCACCACAACTCTAAGACATTGATTCTTCTTCGATTAACCTTAGTCATTGTCCAGCTCTCTGATGCATAGCAAGTAACTGTGAAAGCCATGGCCTGCATCAGGTGTACTTTAATCCACAGACTATCATCTTTGCTCTTCAGTCATCTGCAGAGGTCAATGATAGATTTTCCCAATGAAATTAATCTTTTGATGTCCTGGTTGTTGGAACCAAGAGTATTGATTGTGGAGCCAAGCAAGCTGAAGCTGTTAACAATATCAAACTCTTTGCCATCTGTTATGATGCTGTCAACTGGCCTAGTGGTGAGAATCTTTGTTTTCTTGATGTTGAACTTCAATCCGTATTGAAAGCTGCAGTCCTTGACCTTTTGTAGCAAATGCCTCAGGTCCTCCTAAGTTTTGGCAAGAAGGCATGTCATATGTAAAACATAGATTACTGATGAGTCTTCTTCCTTTCCTGATAGCACATTTCTCCTCATAGAGCTCTGCCTCCCAGATGATCTATTCCACATATAGACTGAAAAAGTATGGAGATTGGATGAATCCTTGGTATACACCTTTCATGCTTTTGAACCATACAGTGTTTCCTTGCTGTATTCTGATGACTGACATCAGGTCCAAGTATAGGTTTTACTTAAGCATGTTCAAGTGCTCTGGGATTCTCGTTCTTCTCAAAGTCAGTCACAGTTTGTTGTGACCTACACAATCAAATGTCATTGCATAGTCAATGAAATACATTTCCCTGGTACCCTCTGCTTTAAGCTAAGATCCAGGTAACATTGGCTCTCATGCTCCTAGTGCCATGATCTCTTCTAAACCCAGCCTGCACATCTGGCAGTTTTTGATGTGCTGTTCCAGTCATTTTTTATAATTTTCAGCAGGATCTTGCATTCAATATTAATGATTTTGTTCCATAATTTCTACGCTCGGATGGATCACCTTTTTTTGGAATGGGAATAAGTATGGATCTCTTCCAGTAAGTTGGCCAGGTGGTTGTCCTCCAGATTTCTTTGCACAATCTAGTGAGATTATCCAGGGCAACATCATTTTGTTTCAGCATCTCAAAATGTCAGTTGATATACCATCAATTCCTGGGGCCTTGTTTTTTGCCAGTTCCTTCAGAGCATCTTAAAATTTCTCCTTCATCACCATAGATTTCTGATCATATGTTATTTCATGAAATTCTTCTGAGTCAGCCAATTCTTTTTGGTATAGCAACTTTGTGTATTCCTTCCATCTTATTTTGATGCTTTCTGAGCCATTCAATATTCTCCCCACAGCATCAAAGCTTGAATTTGTTCTTCAGTTCCTTCAGCTTCTGAAATGCTGAGTGAGTTTGTCTCTTTTGATTTTCCAACTCAAGCTTTTTGCACATTTTATTATAACACTTTGCTTTGTCTTCCCAAGGTACCCTTTGAAATCTTCTGTTTAGCACCTTCACATTTTGATTTGTTCCTTTTAATTTGGCTTCCTGCCCTCTAGTACAATATTCAGAGCTTTTTCTGGCATCCATTTTTGCCTTTTCTTCTTCCTCCATCTTTGTAATGACCTTTTGCATTCTTCATGGATGATATTAGTTTTCTACTCTTTTTAATTACCTAGGAACATCTAACTTTTGGGGACTTTTTACAGGTAAATGTTCAGAAGAATTGTGAAATGTTATAAAAATTGTTATTAATGTTATATCTCATAATATAGGTAATTATTGTAATATGATCTATCATAGTTAAAGTTATTATATACAGAATTAAGTAGACGCAGATCAGGGATCTATCTCATTGATCCCCTTACAATGAACCACAAATTACAAAGAGTCACAGTGGTTGATGAGAATGTAAAGAGATTGCCAATTCTCTCAATTTCTTTTTAAATAAAAATTTTCTTTTTACTGGTTTACTTACAAAGTTTGTATACATTGCTTTTCACACTGGATCTTTCCCATTTCCTTTACCTACGACTCCCTCTGCTCATCAAACTGTGTGACCCTATGATTGCACTCTCTCATCCCACCTGTCCGCACCTCTCTGCTCCCACCTTTCACACCTTGGATCTTCATATACATTTTACTAGTTATTGTTCTATTTCTAGAATAATAGTCTTATAGAGTATTTGTTCTTATGGGACTGAGATAGTTCACTTAGTATAATCCTCTCTAGTCCCTCCCAAGGTAGTGATTTTTAAAATCATTGCTCCTGCATGTCACATAGTATTTCTCCTTATGAATATATCATAATTTCTCAATCCATTCGATTGTGGTTGGATATTTTGGGCTGTTTCCATGTTCTTACAATTGTGAATAATGCTGCTATGAACATTGGTGTACAATTTCTATTTGTACCTCAGTTCTAATTTTCTTGGGGTATATTCTAAGCAGTGGAATAGCTAAGTCATATGGAATTTCTGTTTTCAGCTTTTTGAGAAAATGCCAAACTGCCTTCCAAAGTGACACAACAATCCTACCAGCAATGTACAGGAGTTTCTATCTCTCCGCATCTTCTTCAACATTATTAATTGCTGTCCTGTTAAACTTTGCCACTGCTACTGGAGTGAGATGGTATCTCATTGTGATTTTTACTTTCATCTCTCTTATTGCCAGTGATTTTGAGCATTTTTTCATGTCTGTGGGCCATCCAAATATCTTCCTCTGTGAAAATTCTTTCTGTATTTTGCCCTTTTGTTAATTGTGTTATCAGTCTTTTTCTTGTGTAGGCCCTGTAGGATTCTATAAACATTTGATATGAGACCCTTTTCTGAAATCATATTACCAAATATTTTTTTCTAAGTCAGAATGTTTTATTTTCACTCTGTTGGAAAATGTTTTTATGCATACAGGGATTTAACCTTTAGAAGGTCCCATTCTGGATGATATTCTTGATATTTTCTCAAAGATCACTTGGTCTTCAGTCATTAGTATTCAAGGCCTCAAACTTTTCCTGGGTCTTTAGATTCAGGAGGGATAAATTCAAGGTCAAACTTTGGTTCTTGTGGATTTGTTTTGATTATTTTGGCTTCTGTTTGCACTTTCAGGTGCCATCAAGTGAAGTATGACTCACAGTGACTCTATTAACAGCCGGCCTAAACTCTGCCCTATCCTCATCATCTCTGATACACGAAATCCCATTGCTAATTTAGCATCAATTCATTTAATTGGGGGTCTTCCTTTTCTTCACTGATCCTCCATCTCTCCAAGCATGATTTCCCTTTCCAAGGAATATCTCAAGTAGCTACACATCCAAAGTATGAAAGATGGAGCTTTACCATCTTTGCCTCCAAGGAGCACTCTGGCTGCACTTTTTGAAAGACATATCTGATTGTTCTTTTGGCAGTCCATAGGATATTCAGTATCCTTCGCCAGTCCCACAATGCAAAGGCACCCATTCTCCTCTCACCCTTTTTCACTGTCCATCTCTCTAATGTGTGGCAGGTGATTGAAAAGATCATGGCCTGAATCAAGCACACGTTAGCCTTCAAACTGGTATTATTGCACAAACACAAGAAAATATATATAAAGATATGTTCTCTGAAGTATATCATATGTTCATAAATACAGATATTGTTTCCTACATTAGAATGTTCTATTAAATAAAATACTATGGAATATTAGGGAGCTCTGGTGGTCTTGGCAAGAAGGTGTACTATAATCCCAAAGGCACATGGCTCAAGGCTACCAGATGCTCCACGGGAAAAGGATGAGCAATCTCCTCCCCTGTTAACTGCTTCTGAAAACCCACCAGAGGGTCATCTGTGGGTTGGTTCAAACTCTACGGTACACAACAACAACAATGGGATATTTTAAAACAAAACCAAAAAGTCTATGGTAATATACCTGAAAATTTGCTACTATTAAATTTAAAAGTTATTGTTATGCTATCATGGGCTGGCATTATTATCTTAAGCATATTTGAACCCATTTTTACAGTCATCATGTAAAAATAAAGAAAATATAGAATTTAGTGATGAATAAATTAGAAAATATATAATGGTGATGATTGGACAATAAGGTGAATGTAATTAATATCACTGACTTTTGTGTTTTAAAGATAATGAAATGGCAAACATAGAGAGATAGAGAGATAGATGATAGATACATAGATATAGGTAGATATGAATAGATACGGAATGGTATGGAGAGGTATGTAGAGATAGAGATAGACATATAGTTGTTGTGTGCTGTTTAGTTAGAACCAAGCCATAGCTGGCCCTCCAGTTTTCATAGGCAATAGGGTTTTCATAGTCAATAAATCACAAGATAGGAGACTGTCCATCTTTCTCCTGCAGAGCAACGGTTAAACTCAAATAAGGCATTTTTGGGATTGCAGCACAGTTTCTTACCACTAGGCCACCATATGTTGTTGAGTCAGAATTAAACCATAGATGATCCTCCAGTGGGATTTCAGAGGCAGTTTAATTGCATAAGAGAAGATTGCCCATCCTTCTCCCACAGGGTACTTGGCAAATTCAACCTTGGTGCTTTCAGGATTTTAGCACAACTTCTTACTACTGTTATGTTGTTGTTATTATATGCCATCGAGTCACCTGCAACTTAGAGCAACCCTAAGTACAACATTTCTGAATTCTGCCCTATTCTGTGCCAATTTCATTATTTCAGACACACCATACACCTTTACCCCAATCCCTGAGTCAATTCATTTTACGCAGAGCCTTTCTTGCATTATCCTTCCACCTTTCCAAGCAAGCATAATATCTCTCTTGGCAACATGCTCAAAGTGTATGAGACAGAGCTTCAAAATCCTTGCCTCTAAGGAGCAGCCTAGTTTCACCCTCTCAAGGACAGACTTGTTTGTTCTCTTAGCAGGCAATGGTATGTTCAGTACTTTTTTCCAGCACCATAGCTCAAAGGCATCAATTTTTCTTCTATCATCCTTTGTTATTGTCCAGCTCTCTGATGCATAATGAGTAATTGGGAAGGCCATGGTCTGGATCAGGTGCATCTAGACTGACATCGTTGCTTTTCAATACTCTGGAGATGTCCCTGATGGAAGATTTTCCCAATGCAATTCATCTTTTGATTTCCTAGATTCTGGTACCAAGAGTGTTGATTGTGGAATCAATCAAGCTGAAACTGTTAACAATCTCAATCTCCTTTTTTTTTCTTTCTTTTTTTTAAAATTTTTATTATGTTTACGTGTACCGTCAAATCAGATCTGACTGGTACAGGAGGAGATTGCCCCCTCCTTTTCCAGCAGAGCATCTGGTGGATTTGAACTGCGTACCTCTGGGATTGCAGTGCAGCGTCTTTCAATCTCCTTTTCATCCATCATAATGCTGTTAATTGGCTCAGTGGTGAGAATCTTTGTTTTCCTGATATTGAGCTTAAATTCATATTGAAGGCTACAGTCCTTGACCTTCTGCAACAATGGCCCAGGAAACAACAAAAGAATATGCAAAGGTTGGGGGGGGGGTAGAATATGGAAGGAGTATTCAGAGTTACTATACCAAAAAGAGTTGGCTGGCATTGAAGAATTTTCTGAAACAACATATGATCAAGAGCCTATGATGATGAAGGAGGAAGTTTAAGCTGCTCTGATGATATTGGCATAAAACAAGGCCCCAGGAATTGATGAACATTTGACAGAATACCAGTTGGAATATTCCAACAAACAGAAGTTGCCCTGGACACTCTCACCAGGTTGTGCCAAGAAAACTGGAGGACAACTACCTGGCCAACTGGCTGGAAGAGATACATATTTATTCCCATTCACAGAAAGAAAGATGATCCAACAGAGTGTATAAATTATGGAATAAAATAATTTCTATCACATTCAAGCAAAATTCTGCTTAATATTACCCAAAAACAACTAGAGCAGTACCTCAACAGAGAACTGCCAGATGTATAGGCTGGATTTAGAAGAGGCCATAACACTAGGGACATTATACTAATGTTAGATGGATCTTAGCTGAAAGCAGAGAGTACCAAAGAAGTCTACTTGAGTTTCATTTATTATGCAAAGGTATCTGACTGTGTAAATCACACAAAAAAATGTGGCTAACCTTGAAAGGAATGGGAATGACAGAACAGTTGATTCTGTTTATGCTATGCTTGGACCAAGAAGCAGTCATCAGAAGCAGAGAAAGGATCAGAAAAGGAGTGCATCAGGGAGGCATCCTATCTTCATACCTTTTTAATCTGTATATTTAACAGAGCAATCAGGAGGCAGGACTTTATTAGAAGGAATGTGACATCAAGATTGGAGGAAGACTCATCAACAACATGCGTTATACAGATGTACAGATGACACAACACTGCTTGCTGAAACTGAGGTGGACCTGAGGTGGTTTGGTGCCACTAGGCCAACACTTTATATGACTATAGATATAGATATAGATGATATAGATAGATATAGATATAGATTAGAGATAGAGATAGAAATGATATAGGTATAGATA
>NW_006399845.1:1742311-1742817 GCF_000299155.1 Elephantulus edwardii | reverse complement strand
TGTGTGTGTGTGTGTGTGTGTGTGTGTGTATGAGATAGATAGATAGATATGTTGTTGTTAAGTGCCGTCGAGTCGCAGGTGATTCATAGCCACCCCATGAAGGAAAGTCCTCAACACTTGTGTGTATTTCATCCTCTCTCCAGGTTCATAGGGTTTCCAGAGGCAAGATATTACAGAAATGGATGCCACTTCTGTGTGTTTGTATGTGTATATATGTGTGTGTGTATCTGTATATCTGTATCTATGTGTATATATATACATATATGATTATATATCATATATGTGTGATTATATATAATATATATGTAATTATATCTAAGTAGTATTGCACTGGTCTGTGCATTGCTGTACAGATGTAACTCGTGGTTGCTGTGATGCTAAACACTGCGACACTGATATGCCAAATGTGACAATGGTTACTCATGGTGGACAGTGTTTGGTGGAGCTTCCCAATTAAAACAAGCTTGAAAGCAAGAGTGGCATCCACTTCTGAAGTGGCTTGCTTC
>NW_006399845.1:1691102-1740916 GCF_000299155.1 Elephantulus edwardii | reverse complement strand
TCAAGGATCCTGAAGCTTCGTCTGATGTACTTTGGGCATGTTGCAAGGAGGGACTGGTTTTTGGAGAGGGACATCATGTTTGGCAGAGTGGAGGGGTGGTGAAGGAGAGGAAGACCTTCGATGAGATGGATCGATTCTGTGACTGGAGCGGTGGGAATAAGTCCGTTTGAGATGGCTAGGTTGGCACAGGATAGAACAGCATTTAGAGCTCTTGTGAATAGGGTCACTATGAGTGGCAAACAACTCGATGGCACATAACAACAACAATAACAACAACTCCTTTTCTTACTTCTCTTTTACACAGTGCTGCATCAACACCCAGACAAACAGAATGTTAATGGTAGAACATTTCACAGAGTGTATGAAAAAGGAAGATGCCATGGGGACAAAGTCAAAACACTTTTTATTGGCTGGTAGGAGAAGGAAGTCCAAAGACATTAATGTTGTTATTGTTATGCGCTGTCGAGGCACCAGTGACCCATAGCATCCCTATATACAACAGCTCTGAAGTCTGTCCTGTCCTGAGCTAGTCTCATTGATTCTGAAACACCCACCCCCCGTTGCCCCAGTTATTGGATCAATCCATCTCATCCGGGTTCTTCCTCTGCTGTACTATCCCTCCGCTATTCCAAGCATGATGTTCATGAGGATTGGTCCTTCCTGGCCACATGCCCAAAGTATATGAGACACAGCTTCAAAATCCATGGTGGAGTAGACTTGGGGGGAGCGATTATATAACAATGAAAGAATTTTACTTTTCAAAGAGAAGAGCGAACTGGAGGGGAGGAGTGGGCAGGGAGAAAAGTGCAATAATGAATGAATGGAAATCCAAATCTGTAAATCTTCATTAATATTAATATTAATATAAAAGAAGTATTAGACTATAACACTTTGAATATATTTCCTCTTTTTGTCATATAATGAATATATTTTATGTGAAAATTAAGAGTGGAAAATTTAGGACATTTAAGTGGACTCTATTTTACAAGACGATATTTAAAAAAAAAAAAACACACCAAAATCCTAGCTTTGAGGGATAATATTGTTTTCACCCTCTCCAAGACAGACCTACTTGTTTTCTTGGTGGTCCCTGGTATGTTCAAGACTTTTCTCCAGCATCACAACTCAAAGGCATCAATTCTTCTATTGTCATCCTTATTCACCATCCAACTCTGTGATACAGAGCAAGTAATTGCAAAGACCATAGTCTGGATCAGGCACACCTTAATCTCTAGAATGATATTGTTGCTTCTCAGGACACTGGAAAGGTGTCTGACAGCAGATTTACCTAGTGCGATTCATCTTTTGATTTCCTGACTTCTGGTATTAAGAGTATTGATTGTGGAACTAAACAAAACTGTAACTGTTAACAACCTCAGTCCCTTCTCCATCTATAATGGTGAGGCCAATTGACCCATTTGTGAGAATCTTTGTCTTCCTGATGTTGAGCTTCAATCTATATTGAAGACTACGGTCTTTTGTAGCAAGCACTCCAGGTCCTTCTCAGTATCAGCAAGCAAGGTTGTTTCATCTGTGTAATGTAGGTTGAGTCTTCTTACAATCCTGATCCTAAATTTTTCCTCATAAAGCCCTGCTTCCAAAATAGTTTATTCTGCGTATAGATTGAAAAGGTTTGGAAACAGGATGTATTCCTAACGTACATCTTTTCTGATTTTGAACCATGCAGTGTTTCCTTGCTCTGTTCTGAGGACTACTTTTCTGGTCTAAATATAAGTTTTGCATAAGCACAACCTAGTGTTCAGTGATTCCCATTTTCCTTAAGGTAAAACCACAATTTGTTGTGTTGTGATCTACACAGTCAAATGCCTTTGCATGTTGTTGTTGTTATGTGCCGTCAAGTCACTTGTGACTCATAGCGACCCTATGTACAACAGCCCTAAACTCTGCTCTGTCCTGTGACAATCGCACTGTCTCTGACACTCCCATCCCGATTACCCCAGTCACTGAATCAAGCCACCTCACAGAGGGTCTTTCCCTTCTGTGCTGTCCCTCCACCTTCCCAAGCATGATGTCCCTCTCCAAGGACTGGTCCCTCCTTACAACAGATCCAAAGTATGTCAGATAAAGCCTCAAAATCCTTGCCTCCAAGGAGCAGCCCTGTTTAACTTTCTCCAGGATGAATCTGTTTGTTTTCCTAGCTGTCCATGGGACACTCAATACTCTTCTCCAGCACCACAGCTCAAAGGCATTAATACTCCTTCTTTCCTCCCTAGTCATTGTCCAACTCTCTGATGCATAACAAGTGACTGCAAAGACCATGGCCTGTATCAGGCACACCTTAGTCTCCAGAGAGACACCATTGCTCTTCAGTACTTTGGAGAGGTCCCTAACAGCAGACTTTCCCATCGCAATACATCTTTTCATTTCCTGGCTGCTGGCTGTGGAGCCAAGCAAACTAAAGCCGTGAACAATCTCAATCTCTTCACCATCCATCCTGATGCTGCCAATTGGTCCAGTGGTGAGAATCTTTGTCTTCTTGACATTGAGCCTCAATCCAGATTGAAGGCTGCAGTCCTTGACCCTCTGCAGCAAGCACTTCAGTTCCTCCTTCGTTTCAGCAAACAAGGTTGTGTCATCTGCATAATGTAGATTGTTGATAGATCTTCCACCAATCTTGACCCCAAATTTTTCCTCATAGAGCCCAGCCTCCCAGATAATCTGTTCTGCATACAGGTTGAAAAGGTATGGAGACAGGACACATCCCTGGCGTATGCCCTTCCCAATTTTGAACCATGCAGTGTTTCCTTGCTCTGTTCTGATAACTGCCTCCTGGTTCAAGTATAGGTTTCTCACTAGCATGATCAAGTGTTCTCGGATTCACATTCTTCTCAGAGTCAGCCACAGTTTTTTATGACCCACATAGTCAAACGCGTTTGCATAATCAATGAAACACAGATAGACATTGCTCTGGTATTCCCTGCTTACAGCTAAGATCCATCTAACATAGCTACAATATCCCTCGTACCATGACCCCTTTTAAACCTAGACTGGACTTCTGGTAGTTCTCTGTTGATGTGCTGTTTCAGTTGTTTTTGGATAATCTTCACTAGAATCTTGCTTGCATGTGAAGTCAATGAGATTGTTCTGTAGTTTCCACATTCTGTTGGGTCACCTTTCTTTGGGATAGGAACAAATATCGATCTCTTCCAGTCAGTTGGCCAAGTGGTTGTTCTCCAGATTTCTTAGCATAACTTGGTGAGCATGTCCAGGGAAGCATCTATTAGCAGAAATATGTCAATTGGTATACCATCTATTCTGGGGGCCTTATTTTTTGCTATTTCCTTCAAAGAAGCTTGAACTTTTTCCTTCATCACCATAGGCTCTTGCTCATACGTTGTTTCATGAAATTCTACTGTGTCTGCCAATTACTTCCGATACAGTGCCTCAGTATATTCTTTTATCTTCTCTTAATACTTCCTGGATCATTTAATATTCTGTGTAAAGCATCCTGCTTCCTTTCTGTCAAGATCCATCTGACCTGACATTAATGTCTCTAGTGTCATGACCTCTTCTAAACTCAACATGTATTTCTACTAGTTATCTGTCAATTACTGTTTTAGTCATTTCTGGATGATCTTCAACAGGATTTCGTTAGCCTGTGAAATTAGTGATAATGTGTGATAATTTCCACACTTTGTCAGGTCACCTTTTCTTGGAATGGGAGTAAATATGTATTTCTTCAGTCCATTAGCGAAGTAGTTTCCCCTCCAGATCCCTTGCAACAATTGTGTGAGCATATCTAGGACACCATCTGTTTGCTGAAATATGTCAATTGATATTCCATCAGATGCAGAGCAGCCTGAACTTCCTCCTTCACCACCACTGCCTATTGATCATATGTTGTTTCTTGAAATTCTTCTGTGTCAGCTGATTCTTTTTGGTACAGTGACTCTGTATACTACTTCCATCTTCTTTTAATGCTTCCTGAATCATTCAATATTCTGCCCAAAGCATTCTTAAGCACTGTAACTCGAGGTTTGCATTTGTTCTTTAGCTCCTTCAGTTTAAGAAATGCTGAATGAGTTTGGCCCCTTTTGATTTTCTGACTCCAGCTCCTTGCACATTTCATTACAATACTTTACACTAGTAAATTTTGTCCAGTTAGGTCTCTCTCTATCTTCTCTTTTTTCTCTGCTCCCTCTATCTCTTCCTTTCTCTGTTGCTCTCAATCCTCTGCTAAAATTGGGCTTGTGAGACCCAAACCTGAGGGTTTGTTGTTATATATCCCTGGAGATTAACACTCACATAACACATGGTAGATGCTCAATGGTATTCATTGACTATATGTTGAATAATTCACTTCCTCAAGCACTGATAACTTGTTAATGAACATTATAATTGCCATAATACCTTGCTAATATTAAATTTGCCACTGATTCATTATTACCTGCAATGGCAGCTTTAACAATGAGTTAAAGATTTGTTTCTGCAAAGCTCTGCATGTTAATACAGGCTATCTGCCAGGGAACCCAGCAGAGCTGTGCTTAGCAACCAGTCCTTTCTGCTATCTATTTTGGTTAGCTCTGTCAAAAGTTATTCTAACATCATTCCATCAGTGGCTTCATATTGTAGAAGAAAGACACCACGAGGAGATGGCAAAACAGAATCAAAGGTATGTATGTTCAATACCTCTAAAGACTGCTCCAAAATGCCTCTCTTCTTCTCCAGTACTGCGCAGCCCCTGGTCACACTGCAGTCTTGTTTACAACACATTTGGGAAGGATCTGTTATGCAGAAAGATGGTGTTGACCTTCATCTCCCTGAAAGAAGAAATACACAACAGCTGTCTGTTTGCCACTCTGACCTCATTTCCATGACATTGAACTGTTCATTTGGGAAACATGAAAAACAGGGTTGATTCTTCTTTTTTTTCCTCTTAAGATGTTCTGGAAGACACTGGACCCTTGGTGAGTTAAAGGATTATTGAAATTGTATGATCACAAGTGCTTGTTAGGAAGAAACGGAAAAATGCTCAGCCTCTGAGTTAGGAATAAAGTATGATGCAAAATCTGTATATTTTTAGCTTTCTGTGCTATTACTTCTACATGGCATTTGGACTGAGAATTTCCATAAAGAATCCTTTGAATGCAAATAGATAGAACCTTCCAAAAATAATGACTGAGGCTAAGGTTGAGACCTTAACCAGGAGCAGTATATTTGCTTTCCTGTGTTGGTTCATTCAGCCTGGATTCAAGGAAGTTTAAGCATGAAGGATAAGACTACAGCACAGCTTCAAAAAAGTTCTCATAGAGAAGCTGTTTTATTTCATATATTCAGTAAAACTCTAAGGAATATGTGGGGGCTGGGGGAAACCCACTGTTTTCATTTAATATATTGTTTGGTATCCCCAGTAGGGCTGCTATGAGTTGCAGGCAACTTGACAGTACATAACAACAACCCCAAGATAGTCTTAACCTCAAAATTAATAATGCCTAATACCAGTCATGGTCTTTGCAATCACTTGTTATGCATCAGAGAGCTGGACAATGACTAGGGAGGACAAAAGGAGAATTGATGCCTTTGAGCTGTGGTGCTTGGAGAAGAGTATTGAATGTACCATGGACTGCCAAGAAAACAAACAGAGTCATCCTAGAGAGGGTTAAATCAGGCTACTCCTTGGAGGCAAGGATTCTGGGGCTTCGTCTGACATACTTTGGACATGTTGCAAGGAGAGACAGGTCTTTGGAGAGGGACATCATGCTGGGTAGAGTAGAGGGACAGCGCAGGAGGGGAAGACCCTCTATGAGGTGGATTGATTCAGTGACTGGGGTAATTGGGATGGGTGTGTCAGAGACAATGAGATTGGCACAGGATAGAGCCACGTTTAGGGCTGTTGTACATATGGTCGCTGTGAGTCACAAATGACTCGATGGCACATAACAACAACAACAACAACAAATACCAGTCAGAAGGAACCAGTACACGGAAAAAGATAATCAGGAAAAGTAGAGAGTTAAAGAGAAGAGAGCGCCATATGAGATGGATTGACACAGGGACTGCAAAAGTGGGCTTGAATACCATCTCAGACAAAGGTTTCACAACACAAGCTTACAATACACTGCAGGAACTGAAACTCAGCATCAGGAAACAGTGATATATCCACACTATGGAATATTATCCTTTTTAAAGGAAAAAAGTGAGTTTTAGCATGGTGGATGTTGTGAGGATGGAGCAAGAGAGGGTAAGATTTTTATCAGTTGCTGATAGGATCATTATCATATTAGTAGTAAATGACTAGTAATTTATACAATGGCACTTACCAACAATGTACACCCACAGTGGTTCTAGGGGCATAGTCTGTGGGGAGCTACTCTGTTAATCCAAAAACTGAGCTTCTCTAGTAGTGGGAATCCTAAAAAAAAAAAAAAAATTAGCACTCTCCTCTTATGCACTTTATCTCAAATACCCAATGGATGTCAACTGTCAGTTGACTCTAACTTAATACAATGAGTAAGTTGAGCAAGTGAGATGTAACCAAAGAATCTCCTTGGTGGCACAGTGTGTAACTTGCCGTGGTGCTAACAAAAAGGCTGCAACTCAATTATGAGAGAAATATGAGCAGTCACAGAAATATTTATAGCCTTAGAAATCCAATGTTGTTTTGTTGTTGTTGTTAGGTGACTTTGAGTGAAGTATGTGACTCACAATGACCCTATGAACAACAGTATTAAACCCTGTCCTATACTGTGCCATCCTTGTCAAGCCTGACATACATAAACCCATTTCTGCAGTCATCATGTCAGTCCATCTGGTTCAAGGTCTTCCTCTCCTTCTCTGATCATTTTTCCAGGCATGATGTCCCCAAGGAATAGCCCCGCCTAATGGCTGCCTAGCCAACTAACTGGAAGAGAACCATGTATGTTCCCATTTCCGTTCCCAAGAAAGGTGACACTATAGGATGAGGAAGTTATAGAGCAATATCATTAATATCATCTGCAAGTTTAATATTGCTGAAGATTATCAAAAAATGACTAAAACTGTACATTGATAGGTCAGAAGTTCAAATGGGCCAGGGACATCATTAGAGATGTCATACAGATCCTACCTAAAAGCAGAGAATACTAGAAAAATACCAATTTGTGTTTTACTGATTATGCAAAGATGTTTGACTGTGTGGATCACAATAAACTATGATTAACATTGAGAAGAATGAGAATTACAGAGTAATAATGCTTTTATGAAATCTAGACTAAGGAGCTATTGCTCAAGCCAAGCAAGGGAACACTGCATGGCTTAAAATCAAGAAAGATATCTATTGGGGCTATATACTTTCTCCATAGCTTTTCAATCCATATGTTTTCCAAAGCATTTGAGAAACTGGACTTTATGAAGAGGAACTGGCATCAGGATGGAAGGAAGACACTGGAGAATTACTCTCAGCTAAAACTGGTTCTATGGCAGTGAGTTTGGTTTATGCTTCTAGAAAGGAATCTCTGAGTATTACAAATGGTCAAGCTCTAGACTTCCCCAGTTCAAAGATTAGTAGTTTAAATCAACTCCAAGACACCTGAGAAGACGAGCTTAATGACCTGTTTCTAAAAGGCTATAATCTTAAAAACCCTCTAAACAGTTCACTCTGCAGTCAGTGATAATTGACTCAATGGCAACGAACAATAGTATGTCCCCCAAACTGGAATAGACTTCTATGTGGGACATATGCAAAAAGCATCCCTCTCAGCCACTGTCTTCAAGAAGTTCCAGAAAAGTCAGATTTCAGAGGGGGAAGTGATTGCTAATGTATGCATAGACCTTTTAGAGCTATCAAAGTGTTCTGATATTAGATAGCGATGGTAGAATAAATAATTTATGCTTGGTTACTAACTGAAAAGTTGGCAGTTTAAATCCCTCCAATGACAAGCTACATCTACTTGAGTAAGACAGCCACCATTGGAATCTCAGGGTCTGTAGTTCCCCTCTGACAAACACTGGGTTGCTATGCGTTGAAATCAACTGAACAATCAGAGATTGGCTGGTTGGTTAGTTATGATTACATAAGTTTGCAAATATACTGAAAACGATGTAATTACACACTATCAAAGGGTAAATATGGTATGTGGATTGTATGTTAAACTTTTTTTCAGTGCAGTGTTTCTAATAAGTTAACAATGGAGCAGAATCTAGTAACAAAAGATAGTACCAAATGTAAAACAGGAAAGGGTGACTTAATCTGAACCTAAAGGAAATGAGACCTTTTGGTTGGTGAGAATAACAGAAGTAAAGACGGAAGTCTGGTTAAGTATTGTGGGATACCTTGAGGAGAAAGACAGGTTATTGTTAAAAGACTGTCTTCACATTCTTCGTGACATAAGATACTTTGATGTCAAATATATAGTATCCTTTTTTTAAAGCATTTTTTTTAATTGGGCATCATTGTTCTTTAAAACTTTGGAGAGGTCTTCGACAATAGATATTACAAAGGGAAAAATCTTGAGGTTTTATTTTTTTTCTTATTGTGATTTTAGTGAAAGTTTACAGAAGACTTGGATTTTCATTCAGTCATTGTTGTAGATTTTCCTCCTTCCCTCCAAGCCCCCAGCTTACTTTTCTCTTTCATTCATTGATGTCCTGAGTACCATTCCCTGACCCCTATCCATGGTCCTAGGGAGTTCCAGTAGCCAACTCAAAGCCATGCAATAAGAATCCACCAACTGCCCCAAGGGAGCAGGATGGGCAATCAAGTACTGTGCAAAAACTGCCTCAGAAAACCCACTAAGAGTCGGTTCTTACTTGATGGTACAAAACAACAACGTCCATGACTGACCCTTAGCAAGAGCATGAACACGTCCCTTATTATATACTTTGTGAGAGTTGTTTCAGTTACCAATAAAACTAAAAAACAAAACCCCCTCACTATCTTTGAAGGTAAGAATAAAAATCAATGGCCCAGAATCTGGACATCTTATAGCCTGGTTCTTGTTTTGCCATTAATTCGCTCCATGACTTGGGGAATCAAAGGGTGAAACATCAGATTAGGAAATTAAGGAACTGAGGCTCAAAGGAGAAAAATCTCAAGTCTTGGAACCAATCTTTCACCCAATGCTCCTTAACAGAATTGGACCTTCTCCAGTCTTCTTCATGGTGTTGAAGGACCTCTGTCTGAAATCGCTCAGGAAACCATGAAGCTCTAGTCCAGTGTTTCTCAGGGTGGATTCTCCCTATATTTTTAATAGCTTTTTAGAAATTGAGGTATAATTTATGTACAGTAAAATGAACTTTTTTTGGTGCACACTAATGTAATCGGCACTCAAGTACTGAAGTCATAATATTGAACAGTTGGCAGAATTACCCCAGAAAATTCTCTTGCATCCCTTTGTACGCTGTCCCTCTTCCCACCTTCTCCTCACCCTCTGGGAGAACTGTAAATTTTATTTTTGCAAAATGTCATATGAATGGAATACTAAAGTCTGAAGACCTTCGAGTGTGAATTCTTTCACACTGTAAGATGCATTGGATACTCATCCATACACGTTGCTGCATCTATCAGAAGTTTGGATGTTGGAACAGCCTATTACAAGTTTGGCCGGGAAGCTCGGATGCCAGGAGGAGTGGGTAAAACAACTTTGTGGCAAATCAGAAGTCAAGGTCATCCTCACTATAAATTGTCCAGCAGCGTAAGGATTCCTACAGAGGTATTCTTTTCCTTCTTCCCCCTTCTGGAGACTATTCTTTCTCTTTCCCTCCAATGCTATCACCTCTGTCAGTAAAACCAACCTTTAATGAGTATAGGAAAATACTTTGAGCCACAGACCTCCAAAGGGTGTTCCAGGCAAGCAGCTCAGACCCAGGCTCTCAGTGACACACTTGTGCTACCTTTAAGAAATATTACTACCTATTATGAAGTCCCTGGCTTAAACAAAGAGTCTAAACAGTATACCCAGGGATACCATGGAAGAAAAGCTTGGAGATCTACTTCTAAAAAATGGCCAAACCTAAGTAGCACAGCTCATCCTAAAACACATGAAATTGCAAGTGCTGCCAGTTTTAAAAAATCTGTCACATGCTCTAGGGCTTTAACTACCCAGAAAGAAGGAGCAAATAGAGCTTTCTGCAGTTGCTCAGCTTGGGGTTCAGAAGCATACCCCAAACCTCAGTACCTCCTCCCTCTCCAGAACCCTGCGGTCTCTGAACGTGAACCCTTCAAACTCCTTTGTATACCATTCTGCTGTGAAATGCCATTTACTGATGAGGAATGGTTGGTGTCTGAATAAAACCCTATTAGTTACCACTTTAAAAAAATTCATTCATTGTTGCACAATTTCCTCCTACCCCCTCCCTCCAGTCTTCTTCGCTATGCACATCATATTCTAGACTGTTCTTATGCAAATAATAACCAATCATATATTCCTTTTAGACAGTTCTTTCCCTCATCTGTTCCCATGCAGTACTCATTATTTATCCCCTCTTTTCTTAGTTTCTCCCCAACCCCAATGTCAGTCCCATTTTATAACAGCAGCATTATGCAGTATTTGTTCACTGTTGTGGAGAGATTTGAACCCTATTCACTGCTGATGGGAGTGCAAAATGGTGCAACCACTGTGCAAGGCATTATGGTGCTTTCTCAAAAAGTTAGAAATAGAAATACCATTTGACCCAACAATTTCATTACTGGGAATACACCCTAAAGAAACCAGAACTGCCACACAAACAGATATATTTACATTCATGTTTATTGATTCGTCATTCACAATAGCAAAGAGATGGAAGCAACCCAAGTGTCCATCAACAAATGAATAGATAGAGAAGCTGTGGTATATTCACACATTGGAATACTATGCAGCACTGAAAAATAAGGAACTCATAAAATATAATGCAGTATGGGGACCTTGGAGGACATTATGCTAAGTGAAATATCTCAGTCACAAATCTGTGACTTCTTGACTTTTCTTACCATGGGTATGATTTTGGATCAAGTTAAAATGAAATCTTGAATAATTTCAGTCTTTTCTCCATTTATCATGTCGTTGTCTATTGGTCCAGTGGCGAATATTTTAAGTTTCTCCATATTGAGATGTAATGTTTACTGCAGGCTGTAGTCTGATCTTCTGTAGAAAGGATGTAAAATCCCCTTCACTTGCAGCAAGTCTGTCATCTGTATAAAGCAAGCTTTGTGCAACTATCACCAATATGTATTGCCAACTTTTCCACTATAAACCCAGATTCAGTGCTTTCTAGAGAGTAATCTTTCCTTCCTCCTCTTGCCATGACAGCCTCTGTTAAACTCTGATATCATTGTTTTTGCCTATTTGAGGCATTTTATATTAATATGAGTGAGCATACAATACTGGTCCTCTGGAAATTTACTTACTTTATTTGGCGTAATGTTTTCAAGGTTGACCCATCTTGTCGAATGCATCAGGATTTTATTATCTCTTTATGACTAATGTTCCATTGTATGCATATATCATTTTGTCCATTAACTTATTCTTTGGTTTACTGTGCTCTTTGTAATAGTATCCACAGTTTTTAAGACAGAAACAATCCAATTTCTAGCTTATTTTTAAATCATAGCTGCATTATATTTATTCACTTGTTTGTGTATTTGTCACCTGCCTCACTCTGGGATTTAATGTGAAAAGAGACTGTGTAAGTACCTAGCACTTGAGGTGCATCAGACAAATGTATAAAATGATGGAAAAAACAAATGAAGCCACCACCTTTTTTTTTCTAATTCCACTTTGCCTCTTCTTCCAAAACAGCTTCCTTCCTCTTATTTTACTCTCAGCATTTGAGCATTTTTGGTGCTCCCACTGTCTCTGAAGAAAGCATTATAGACACACTTTTGCCATTAAGAGAGCACTGATTTGCCAAAGTCATTTTCTAAACCTAAATTGGTTGGCAGCTCAGTTTTGCCCAAACCTGTGTTTAGCAAAAGAAGGCAGGTGGCTCAGTGCTCCACTTGCCAGGAGCGATATGGCTTAAATGATTGAATAGTTCTTCCAGGTGATTTGCCTGTTATTGTTTCAACATGGACCAAACCAAACCAAACCAAACCCATTGCATTCAGTCAATTCCACCTCACACTGTCCCTGCAAGGGAGAGTAGAAGAGTCTCGTAAATTTCCAATGCTGCTACCTTTACATAAACAGTCTGCCACATCTTCCTCCTGTTAATTGGCTGGTGGGTTCGAACTGCCAACCTTTCAGTTAGCACGCAGTTGATCACTTAAACCACATTGTATTAATTCTGACACTGGCAGCACTTACTACATAATATCAAGTGTTTTTGTTGCCGGCTTGAATTGCTAAACAGTGTTTCTTCGCCCACTTCTATTGTAAATTTCAAAAGCTAACCCTCAAGGAAAGGTATGTTTTGCCTCATGTGGGTTACAGACGATTGCTAAATCAGTTAATGCAGGCAGCTGTAAGCCAAGAAGCGTGATGACTTCCAGTCCTCTGGCAGAACTATCAGCACTTTAATATACATAGACCTTGTTAGGACCTTCTTGCTTGTAAGAGGTAAAAAATAAACAGTTCAAGCAAAAATAGAAATTTACTGAATCATTTAACTGAAAAGTACAGGAGGAAATCTATGCCAGGATTCAGGATTTTAGATGATGTCATCCTTAACTCAGCTCATTCACAAGCTTCTTATGGTGCCAAAATGGCAGAGAGCAGCCCCAGACTTGCATGCAAGCAGGTCTAAGAAAAATCAAACATTTCTGTATGTCTTTTTGGATCTTACCAGGCCACAAAGAATATATGGAATCAATTACAGGTATGCCACACTTAACATCCACTGCACGAGGCCTGATGGGTAAGGTACTGCACCGCTAAACCAAAACTGGTTCGACTCTACCAGCTGCTACCTGGGGGAAAGATGGGCAGTCTCCTCCTATGGGACTTACAGCTTCAGAAAAGCTGCTGGACAGTCTGCCATGATTCAGTTCCAACTCAAGGGCATAGTTGCAATATAGTCTGTGAAACAAGATTTTATGTGTTCTAGACAGTATGCAAATACTCTGCTTCGTATAGCAGATATGTTTGTATATATTTCATAATTTGATAGATCCCCACCACACAAGTTAGTCTGTGTCACCAATAGCATCTAAAGGTTCAAGATTTGCAAATTTGCACCTGTAATTGCTGTATCTGAACAATCAATGCTCTTTAACCCCAGGGGTGCTAGTCAGAATCCAAGCTAGTCAGAATCCAGGGTCCTGAGGGACATAGTAGCTGAAGTTCCTCATCTCCCTAGAGGCACTGATCTATGAAGTAGGTGCGCAGGCCAAGAACCTATAACAGCTAACCACCACAGGAAGCTCAACTTCGGCTGCTATAAGCCACACCCAGGTTTATGAGCGGCAGCAAAGTTGGGACAGCCAATCAAGCTAAGTAACTCCTGCCATAGTACAACAAACTCAGCACTTGCCTCACCTCTTGGTGCCCGTCCCAAGCAAGGTGCTTTTATCTCCCCTCCCAGCCCTGAAACATACACACAGAAGTATATTTGTTTAGCTACTGCCTATAACTGATATTATGCAATGGAGGGCTGTATTCTATGGAGTGATGTTGTGAATACTTCATGGTCAAAGACTAACTAGGGAAAGAATTATTCACCTAAGAAAAACAGGTACAAGAAGAAAGACCACTGATGGCTCAGTAAATCAGATACTGGGCTGCTAATAACTGAAAGGTCAAGATTTGAACCCACCAGATATTCTGAGAGAAAGATGAGGTAGTCTGCTTCTAGAAACATGTGCAGCTTTGGAAACACTATGAGGCAGTTCTATTCTGTCTTACAGAGTTGTTATAAGTCAGAATCAATATTAGGACAGTGGATTTATGTTTTGGTTAACCTTTTTCTAGTTGTTAAAAATTAAGCCACTTTTAGTCTCAGTCAGAATTGTAGTACATGAATCATCAGTATTCACTCAATCAATACATATATATTTTATGTATATGTGTGAGTTATAAATATAATCAAACCAATAAAAGGGACGCTGGTAGCTGAGTGGTAAAGAGCTGCACTGTCAACACAAAGGCATGCAGTTCAAATTCATCAGCGACTTTGTAGAGAAAGATGGGCAATTTCCTTCTGTGGGATTTATAACCTCTTAAAACCTACTGGAAGGTCACCAATGGGTCAAGTATGACTTAATGGCATATAATAACAATACGTATAACACAGAGAAATATTTTCTTTTATATTTGTTACTTGGTGCTGTAGAGTTGAGTACGACTCGTACTGACCCTGCGCACAACAGATCTGAACCCTTTCCTATCCTGTGCCATCCTCACACTTACTTCATGACACACTAGAGCCCAATCACTGTGTCAGTTCACTTAGTTAAGGATCTTCCTCCCCTTCACCAATGCTCTGCCTTTCCAAGCATCATGTGTCTCCGAGGAATAGCCTCTTCCAGCAACATGCTCAAAGTATGTGAGGCAAAGCTTTATCATCTTTGCCTCCAGTGGAGCTCTCCACACTGGTTGCTCTTGCTCCAAGACTTATTTATTTGTTCTTTTTGGCAGTCCATGTGATTTTCAGTAATCATATTCAACACCACAGCTCAAAGAAGTCAATTCTTCTGTCATCCTTATTCATTGTCCAGCTCTCAGATGCATAGCAAGTGATCAGAAAGACCATAGCCAGAATCAGATGCACCTTGGTCTCCAAATTGGCATGGTTATTCCTCACTAATTCGAAGAGGTCCTTAACTGCAGACTTTCCCTGTGCAATATGTCTTCTAATTTCCTGACTGCTGCTTCCAAGGGTGTTGACTGTGGATTCAAGTAAAATGAAGTTGTTGACAGTTGCAATCTCTTCTCCATCCATCATGATGCTGCCTGTGAGTCCAGTAGTAAGAATCTTTTGTTTTCTTGACATTGGGATGTAATCCATAATGAAGTTTTACCAATGAGAAAATTTAAATCCAAGATGTCCCAGATGAAAAAGTGAAAATGGAAGAGTTACCACCAAACTTAAAAGATGAAATTCAGGTGGACTAGAATAAAGATCATATTTTGGTTCAAATTATCAGTTTTTTTTATATTTTGGGAATACATTGTCCTAATTGATATAGCACTTGTCTGCCAATTTTCTGTACTGAGATAACTTGTGTAATGCTGAAAGCTATGCCACCAGTGTGTCAAATGTCACAAGGGTTACAAATAGTGTACAGGTTTTAGTAGAGGTACCAGATTAAGCTGTGCCAAGAAATCTGGAGGACAACCACCTGGCCAACTGACTGGAAGAGATCTATATTTGTTCTGATTCCAAAGAAATGTGAACTGACAGAGTGTGGAAATTATAGATCAATATCATTGATATCACATGCAAGCAAGATTCTGCTGAAGATTACCCAAAAATGACGGGAACAGCACATCAGCAGGGAACTTTCAGAAGCCCAGGCTGGATTTAAAAGGGGTCGTGGTACTAGGGATATTGTAGCTAATGTTAGATGGATCTTGGCTGAAAGCAGGGAGTACCAAAGGAATGTCTCTCTGTGTTTCTTTGATTATGCAAAGGTGTTTGACTGTGTGGATCATAACAAACTGTGGCTGACTCTGAGAAGAATGGGAATCCCAGAACACCTGATCATGCTTATGTGAAATCTATACTTGGACCATGAGGCAGTTGTCAGAACACAGCAAGGAAACACTGCATGGTTCAAAATTGGGAGGGGTTTATGCCAGGGATTTGTCCTATCTCCATATAGTTTCATATCTATATGTGGAACAGATTATCTGGGAGACTGGGCTCTATGAGAAGTGTAGCATCAGTATTGGAGGTAGACTCATCAACAATATACATTATGGAGATGCCACAACCCTGCTTGCTGAAACTGAGGAGGACCTGAAATGCTTGCTGCAGAAGGTCAAGGACTATAGCCTTCAATATGGATACAGACTCAATATCAAGAAGACAAAGATTCTCACCACTGGGACAACTGACAGCACCAGGATAGATGGTAAAAAGAGATTGAGATTGTTAACAGCTTTAGTTTGCTTGGCTCCACAGTCAACATTCTGGTCACCAGCAGCCAGGAAATTAAAAGACGCATTGTGATGGGAAGTTGTTAAGGACCTCTCCAGAGTACTGAAGAGCAATAGTCTCACTCTGGAGACTAAGGTGCACTTGATACAGGCCATGGTCTTTGCAATCATTTGCTATGCATCAGAGACCTGGACAATGACTAGGGAGGATAGAAGGAGAGTTGATGCCTTTGATCTGTGGTGCTAGAGAAAAGTACTGAATATACCATGGACTGCTAAGAAAACAAACAGGTTCATCCTGAAGAGGGTTAAACTGGACTGCTCCTTGGAGGTAAGGATTCTGAAGCTAAGTCTGACATACTTTGGACATGTTGCAAGGCAGGATCAGTTCTTGAAGATGACCGTCATGCTTGGGAAGGTGGAGGGACAGCACAGGAGAGGAAGACCTTCAATGAGATGGATTGATTCAGTGACTGGGGTAATAAGGATAGGTTCGTTGGAGACAATAAGATTGGTAAGGGATAAGAGCAGGTTTTAGGGCTGCTATGAGTCACAAGTGACAGCACATAACAACAATGACAACATCTATGTATGTGAGAAAGACCCTCGATGAGATGGATTGATTCAATGATTGGGGTAATGAGGGTAGGTGTGTCAGAGACAGTAAAGCTGGCACAAGATAGAGCAGGTTTCAGGGTTATTGTTCGTAGGATCACTATGAGTTCCAAGCTTCTTGATGGCACATAACAACAACTATAATAACAACAATATATATTTATGTATTTATAAAACTTAAAGTTTCCAGACCTCAAAAATATTCTTCTAAAATAAAGAGTAGGGATAGCACAGGATAGGAAAGAGTTCAGATAAATTTACAGGGACGCTATGGGTCAAACTCAATGACATCTAAAAACAACACTTATTCCTAACAGGAACTTAGGATCATAAAAAATATATATAAATATTTTTCAAGATTTGATCACCCAGGTATATTTTTCAATGACTGAAAATCAGTAAGAATATCTGAAGACCTGCTTCTAAACCCACCAAGTAATTAGACTAGCAATCATGATGGATAAACTTGCTTCAGTGAAAACTTGCAAGATTCGCATTATGATAATGAGTTCATATTATTTATCATCTAAAAGATTAAGAAGATGATAGCATAAAAATGAACGTAAAAAAACCAACATTTTTTTTTTCTTTTATGATTTTTTCCCCACAGTCAGCTGTTTTCTCGGAGGAAAGATGGTGTTTGTTGCTACACTTTTAACGCCATCTTCTCTTCCCTGGCATGCCTCATAAATAATGATGAAGCCTGAGCTACTTAGACTGTTGTTGCAGCCAGCCAGTTTTATTTATGAACAACTTGGGTAGCCAATAGTAGTCCCCATGCTACGGCAAGTGGGCTTTCAAAGAAGAGGCACCAGGTCACTGAGAAAGCCTGGGACTGGCGGTTACACTGTGCCTGCCACTCCACTGTCATCCCCGAGCAGAGATTCCTTCAGCCCACTGGGCCAGGCATACATTCTATTGCTGCTCTTATAAAGAGACACAGTGGTCTACTTCTGATATACTGATATGTGTAGCTTTCCCTGTTTTCATGTTTCCTTCATGCAGCCTTAAGAAGCACTATAAAAGTTTTTATAAAGATTGTCAATTACATCATCACCAAGAACATCATATAGAAGTTCCCTAGTTACGACCCACTGAGTGATGAGAAGTGCAGACTGAAGAGGGGGTAAAGACAAGAATATCGTGTGCTTAAGAAATGGACACTTGAAAAAACTAAGTTCAGTATGACTTGGAAGCAGGGCAAAACATCCAAAATGATTAAAATATTCATCTGATTCTTCTAGATGAGTTAATCAAGAAAGAATGTACTAATTGATTAGAGGTCATAAGAAAATCTGTTTTCTGTTTATATAAAAACAGATGTTTTACACTGAGATTATTTTGAATGTAGCATCTCCAGGTAAATCTAGTCTTAATTATAATACTAATGGATTCTAATTGTGTTGCTAGGTTATTTCTTTTCCATTTCTGTATTAGCTTGCCTTCCCATTATCATGATTTGAAAGGATAAAGACTTGACTTTGGACTTCTTAAAAGCTGCTGATATTAAGGTGGGTTAGATGCTGGGATAGGCTGTAGGAGACTAAAGATGTTGGAAGCAAGATCTCACCAGGCTGACATTGGATCATCTCCTCCCAATTCAAGTCTCCTCCCTGAGTGACTCAAACCATTAACACTGAACTGCTAACCCAAATATGATAGTTCAAATTCATCCAGAGACATTTCCAGAGAAGAGTCTAGAATGCTTCCAGAAAGGTTACAGCTATTATGCATCCTAAGGAGCACAGTTCAGTTTGGAAGAACATGGGGACACCATGCTGTTTTTGTTATTATATGTCATCGCGTTGCCTGTGACTCATAACAACCCTATGTACGTTAGTTCTGAAGCTTGCCCTATCCTTAGCCAGTCTCACTGTCTTCAACATATCTACCCCCTTTAACCCAGTTTGTGAGTTAATCCATCTCATTCAGGATCTCCCTCTCTTATGCTATCCCTCCACTCATTCAAGCATGATGTCCCTTTCCAATATCTGGCCCCTCCTGGCAACATGCCCAAAGTAGAGGTCACCATGAATTGCAACCAATTTGATAGCAATGGATTTGGTTTTGATTCCTCGCGTGTAAAAGACTTCAAAAATTCATTACATTTTGCAGTTCAGTTTAGTGCCTATGCTTATTGTTCAGGAGAAAAGCAAGCATCATTTGTTGAGCACCCAACAAGTATCACATAGTTATGTACATTAGATAGCAAGATAGTTATGAAACGTGCATACAGGTCTCACACTAGACTCGTTGACATAGTGAAGTTACCCAGCTGATTCATAACAAGCAGACAGCTAAGCATTATGCAATCTATCTCCATCATGTGAAGCTCCCAGTGCTCCTTCCAGTACTCCATCACAACTCAAGGTTGACTTTAGCAAGTCTTTGTTGAGTGACTTCCAGAGTAATTTTTCAAGCTGAAACATTAATAAAATATTCACAAGAAGAATACACTCTTCTGGGTATATTTCAACAAAGCCTAATTGTCTCTTACTTCCACTCTGTCTTCTCCCTTATAAAAAATTTTCCATGAGTAATTTTCAAACATAACAAAGCTACATTCCATAAGCATCATCTATCTTAGTTAGCACCATCACAACAAATTCATTGTCTTTGAGTTGTGTTGCTGGAGAAAAGTATTAAACATACCATGGACTGTCAAGAGAAGAAACAGGTCTGTCCTGTTGCTGTTAGGTGCTGTTGAGTACAAGACCCTATGAACAGTATATCTGGACCCCATCGTACCTCATGCCATCTTCACACTTCCTGACGCACTAGAGCCCATTGCAGCAGTCACCATGTCAATCCACCTAGTCGAGGGTCTTCCTCTCCTTTGCCAACCCTCCACCCTTCCAAGCATCATGTCCCTATCTAAGGAATATCATCTCCTAGCAACATATCTGAAGTATGTACAGTGAAGCATTATTATCTTTGCCTCCAAAAATCACTCTGGCTGCACCCTATCCAAGGCATATTTATTTGTTCTTTAGGCAGTCCATGGGATGGTCAGTTCTCTTCTCCAACACCACAACTCAAAAGCGTAAATTCTTCTGCTGTCATCCCTATTCACTATCCAGCTCTCAGAGGCACAACAAATGATCAGAAAGGCCATTGCCTGAAATAGATGCAACTTAGTCCTCAAACTGCCATTATTACTCTTCAATAATTTGAAGAGGGCCTTAACTTCAGACTTTCCCAATGCAATACATCTCCTGATTTCCTTTCTGCTGGTATCAAGGATGTTAAATTGGGGATCCAAGCAAGATGAAGTTGTAGGCTGTTTCAGTCTCTACTCCATCCACCATGATGTCAGTCCAGTGGTAAAAATCTTTATTTTCTTAACATTGAGATGCACTCCAAATTGAAAGCTGCATTTCTTGATCCTCTTCAACAAATGCTTCAAATCTTCCTCACTTTCAGCAAGCAAGATTGTATAATCTGCATAAAGCATGTTAATAATGAGTCTCCCTTCAATCCTGATGCCACACTCCTCTTCACAGAATTCAACTCCTCCAATAATTTGCACAACATACAGATTAAATGGGTATGGAGACAGAATACAACCATGACACACTCCCTTCATAATCTTAAACCATACAGTATTTCTGTGATCTGTGCGCACAACAGCCTCTTGGGGTGTTTCTCATAAGCATAATCAAGTGCTTTGAGATTCCAATTCTTCTCAATGTCAGTCACAACTTGTTATGATTCACACAGTCAAACACCTTTGCATAATCAATAAAGCACAAATAGGCACTTTTCTAGTACTCTTTACTTTCAGCCAGGATCCATCTGCTATCAGCAATGATGTTCCTGGTGCCACGCCTCTTCTAAAGTCTGCTTTATCTTCTGGAAATTCCCTATTTGTGAACTGTTCTAGCCATTTTTGACTGATCTTTAGCAGTATTTTGCTTGCATGTGATGTTAATGATATTGTTCAATAGTTTCTATTCCCAGTTATATTGCCTTTCTTGGTAATGGGAAGAAATATGAATTTCTTCCAATCCATTGGCCAGACAGCTGTCCTCCAAATTTTCTGTCATAGACTGGTGAGAGAATTCAAAGCTGTATCTATTAATTTAAATAAGTTAATTGGTATCCTATCAATTATGAAGCCAGAACAAGATGAAACCAAGCTGCTCCTTGGAGGCAAAGATTTTGAGGCTCCATCTCACGTACATTGGGAACATAGCCAGGAAGTACTCATTTTAGAGAAGGATATCTTGTTGGGAAAGGTTGAGGGGCAGTGCACGAAAGGAAGACTCCAGATTAGATGGATTGACACAGCAACTGGAGTAATGAGGATAGGTATGCCAGAGACAGTGAAATTGACTCAAGATAGAGTAGGGTTCAGAGATATTTTGCATAGGGTTGCTATGAGTTATAGTCACCCAACAGCACATTTGCCAATGTAACATAACCTAACAACCCGACAAGTGCTGATGAGATGAATTTTGGATTATAAGTACTTATTGGAATTAATAGTAACTCTATTTCTTTATATCAGACCCAAGAACGAAAGTATTAGTGAATCATAACAGCTTTATCTACAAAAATATATCCAGAATCTGTCTATCTCTCACCCTTCTCTCCTATTGGTTGGTTCAGCTGCATTTCTTTTTCTCCTAGACTTTGTAACATTTCCTCAACTGCTTTCAGGCTTCTATTGTTGCCCTCACCCAATTCCAGATTATAGTAAACGCAACAGCCAGGGTAGTTATTTTAAAACATAAATCATAGCATTCCTCTGCTAAATAGCCTCCAAAGCCTCAATATCTTACTGAGAGAGAAAGAAAAAAAAATAAAAGGTCTGTATCACAGCCACCCAGACATTGCATATTCTGATCTGTTACCTTTCACTGTGCTTTAAGGATTTACTTCACTGTTTACTCTCTATCAGCTCTTCCTTAAACATATTGGGCACTTCCCATTTCAGGACTTACACTTATTCTTCCCAAGATAGATGATCTCTGCCTGGCTCCCTCCCTCTCCGCCTTCAGATCTTTATTAAAATGTCATCTTTTCAGGGAGATGACTTTTTTGTACATCTTTTCAGCAAAATAAATCATCGCAAAATGTAGTGTCTTAATATAACAATCCATCATGCAGCTGTCAGTTTGCCTTAAGGAGATGGTGTGCATGCCGCTTTGATGCTGGAAACTATGCCACCAGTAATTCAAATATTAACAGGGTCATCAGTGGCAGACAGGTTTCAGCAGAGCTTATAGACAAAGACAGACTAGAAAAAGGATTTAGGAATTTGCTTACAAAAAGCAATCCAGTAAATACATTATTAATGACATGATAACATTGCCTGATACAGGGACAGAAGATAAACCCATCAGATTGAATGGCATTCAAAATAAAACGGGGGAAATTTACCTCCTCGATGTATAATCTACCCTAATGGTGTGCAAAGAGTAAAGCTTTCAGAAGTTTCATTGCCGAAAATTAAAAGAAAAAGTTGCAAAGCTTCATTAATAATAGGACTATGAATTATATAAAATAGGAATCTAGACAAATTGAAAGTTGTCAAAATTTAAATGGAATGTATAAAGATCAATATTCTTTGCATTTGTCTCCTGAAATGAACTATTATTGTTGTTAGGTACCGTTAAGCTTACAGTTGACCCTCTAATGGACTTTTAGAAGCAGTAAACCATATAGGAGTAGAATTCCACTCTTTCTCCCACAGAGAAGCTGGTGAATTCAAATGATATGCTTTTAAATTGGCAGCATAACTCCTTATCACAAAGCCATATGGTCTACCACGCTGAGAATAACAAACTAAAGATGAATGATGTAGCATTTGCTGTAAAAAAAATAAAAAGACATTTCAAGCTCTATCCTGAAGTATAATGCTATGTGACAGGAGAGTCCCCAAATGCAAACAAGGAAGACCTGTTAATACAAGTAATATTCAAATTTACACACCAACCACTAAAGCCAAAAATGAAGTAATTGGAGATTTTTATCAATTTCTGCAGTGTGAAATTAATTAAATGTATTATTAAGATGTGTTGACAATTACTGGTGATTGAAATATAAAAATCAGACTTTTTTTTCCAAAAGAAGGATTGTTTCTAATAGAAGGATAGGTAAGTGGGAAAATATGACTGTGGTGAGACAAATGATGTTGACAGTCACATGACAGAATTTTGTACCACCACCAACTTATTAATTGCGAATACCTTTTTTTAAGAACATAATAGTGACTCTAGGCACAGAAACCAAATTGGCTACTATTGTGGGAAGAATCAATCATTATTGTTTTTGTTAAGTGCCATCAAGTTGAGTATGATTCATAGCGAACCTGTGAAGAACAGATCTGAACCCTGCCCTGTGCTGTGCCATCCTCACACTTCCTGACACACTAGAGCCCACTGTTGCCATCATCATGTCAGTCCACCTAGTCAAAGGTATTCCTCTTCTTCACTGACTCTCCACCTTTCCGAGAATCGTGTCCCTCTCCAAGGAAAGACTCCACCAAGCAATATGCCCAGAGACATTTCAGTAGGTACCATATAATCAAGTATAGTCTGATAATATATAAGAAAGAGATCCAAGCTACATTGAAGAATTTGTCAAAAACAAGGTTCTAAGAATTGATGGAATATCAGTGAAAAGATTTCAACAAATTAATGCAGTGCCAGAGACATTCACACTTCAATCAGTGCTAAGAGATTTGGAAAACAGATGCATGACCAATCAACTGAAAAAGTCCATATTTGTGCCTATTGTGGAGAAAGAGGATTCAAAAGAATGTGGAAATTATCAAGTAATTTCATTTACATCACATACAAAAATGAAAGCTAAATTATTTGAAAATTATTCTAGCAGGGCATAGACAGGGCAGGAATTCAAACTGGATTTAAAAAAACAACAGAGAATTAAGAATGTCATTGCTGACATCAGATGGATCTTGACTGAAAGTAAGAAGTTCTGGGAAGATGCTTACTTGTGTTGTACTGATAATGTAAATACATCTGACTATATGAATCAGAACAAAATCTAGGTACTATTGCAAAGGACAGTCATCCCATGACAATTCTGTGCTACCAAGGAACCAAGAAGCAGTGTTTAAAAAAAGACAAAACCAAAACCAAAAAAACGGTGTGGTTTAGAACCAGGAAAGGTAGTGAATCAGCGTTGTATAAGGACATTTATTCACTCAGGATTGGAGAAGAATCAGTAACAACCTGCAATATGTTTAAAATACTGCTGTAAGAAAAAAGGACTTAAAGCATTTAATGATGAAGGTCTTACAGCCTTCATTGTGGATTGTACTTGAACATAAAGAAAACAAAAATCTTTACAAATAGACCAATAAGCAACATAAGGAGAAAATACTGACATCAAGGATTTCATTTTACTTGACTCTACAATCAAAATCATGAAAGCAGCAGTTAAGGAGTCAAGTATGTTGCATGGGGAAACACTTTTGCAAGGTCCTCTTTAAAATGCTAAAAAGAACCCCAAAGATGTCACTTTGAAGGCAAGTGTGGGCCTGATACAAATCAGAGTATTTTAACTTGCTCATATGCATGTAAGGAAGTCTGAACAAAATGAGATGTCTTTGAACTGTGTGGTTGGTTATGAATATTGACTATTCCATGGACTGTCAAAAGAACAAATAAATCTATCTTTTATCCAGAATACATCTTAGTGTAAGGATGATGAGACTTCATCTCACAAACTTTGGGCATGTTACAGGAAGGACAAATCCCTGGAGAAGGATATTATGATTGGTAAAGTAGGTTAGCAAGAAATACTTCCAAAGCACTTGAGACAAAGTTTCACCATCCTCGCTTATAAAGAGCATTCCAGCTGTACTTTTCACTAGACAGATTTATTCTTGCCTCTGGTATTCCGTGGTACAGTTAATGTTCTTCACAAGCTCCATAATTTAAAAGACACCATTCTTCAGTTTTCCTTAATCATTTTCCGCTATCTCTTGCATATCAATCAAGTGATTGAAAATACCGTGGTTTGGACCTGGCTCACTTCAGTCCTCACAGTGTTATCTTTGCACTTTAATGCCTTAAAGAGCGCTGTAGTAAAAGATTTGCCCAGCGCAATCCATTTGATTTCTTGACTGCTGCTTCCATAGGTCTGGATAGTGTTGTTGGTAAGTGCCATGGGGTCAGCATTAACTCACAGCGGTCGTGTGTACTACCAAAAGAAATACTGAGAGTAGAGCCAAGAAATATTAAATCCACGACAACTTCAATTGTTTTTCTCATTTTTCATGATACCGTCAACTGGTCCAGCTTAGTGTTAATTTTCTTTCATTTCAAGTGCATTTATTTTATCACTGAACCACTTTCTTAGAGACTTTATTAGCTATACACTACACACTTACGGACCTCTGGTGGCCTGCTGGTAAAAAAGCTGTACTACAATCCCAAAGGCAAGCAGTTCAAATCCACTAGCTACCTCATGAGAGAAGGTTGGTCACTTTCCATCCTTGCAGTTAAACTACCTCTGCAAACCTGCTGATGGGTCAACTGTAAGTCAATTCTCACTCAAACACATACAACAACAACACATTTGGTAAAACTATTTTTCTTTTCCTCTCCCTCCCCAGGAGATTTTATTTTAGCCATTTATTTATCTTCTTTTTCTATCTTGAATTTCTTTTTAAATAAACTCTTTAAATAGACATAGCTCTTAGATATAGAATAGGAAGTCAAAACTGAAAAACACAATCCCAGAAACAAGTAAGAGAACAAATATTTCTCCATAGCTTTTCAACCACCGAGCATCACTTTTTTACTATTATTTTTATAAAATCATGTTGCATTATTGCAGTTGAAAAATGCTAACTTTATCTGTGTAAGGGTGTTGTTATTATGTGCAGTCAAGTCGCCTGTGACTCACAGCAACCTTATGTACAACAACATTGAAGCTTGCCCTGTCCTGAGCCAGTCTTACTGATTTCGACACATCTACCCCCATTGCTCCAGTTACTGTATCAATCCACCTTATCCAGAGTCTTCCTCTCCTGCGCTGTCCCTCCACCCTTCCAAGCATGATGTCCTTCTCCAAGGACCAGTCCCTTGTGGCCATGTGCCAAATGTATATGAGATGAAGGTTCAAAATCTTAGCCTCCAAGGAGAAACTTGGTCTCACCATCTCTAAGACCTATTTGTTTCAGTGGTGGTCCAAGACTCTTCTCCAGCACCACAAGTCAAAGATATTGATTCTTTTCTGCCGTCTATCTTTAGTTATTGTTCAGCTCTCTGATGCACAGCAAGTAATTGAGAAGACCCTAGCCTGTATCAGACACACCTTAATCTCTAGACTGACATCATTGCTTTTTGGTACTCTGGAGAGGTCCCTGACAGCAGATTTTCCAAATGCAGTACTAAATTAATAGTTTTTATACCTTTTAGCTTTATTCAACATATTGATTTTGTTAATTTTCTTCTCCTATCCCTCCTTTCTCATTCCTGTTAACCCTCAAAGTCTTTCCTTAGCTCTTTATAGTGGTGTGTATTTGTGGATTTGTGACTAACTTACATCATTCAGCATCATTTGTTTTGATTTATTCATGATGTTCAGTATTTCACAGATTTTTGATAATTTTTAGTAATGCATAAAACTTTTGGTGATACATTCATAGTGTTTGAATGGAGTCCAATTTTGAAGGTTTTTTTGTGGAATTTTTGGTTTTGTTTTTTGGGGATTGGGGTTTTGTTTTTGTTGTTGTTGTTATTTTGGTTTGGGGGGTTTTTGGGGGTTTGTTTTTTTTTTTTTGCTTCCTTGGCCTAGTGGACAAAAAGTTTTGCTACCAAGCCCAAGGTGGGAGATTTTAATCTGCGGCCCTCAGGTCTGGTTCAAACTGTTTTTTTGTCAAACATTCTTCTAGGTGGTATAGCACTGGTCTGTGTATTTCTGTACAGAGGTAACTCATGGTTGCTGTGATGCTAAACACTGTGACACTGATATGCCAAATGTGATAACAGTTGCCCATAGTGGACAGTGTTTGGTGGAGCTTCCTGATTAAAATAAGCTTGGCAGCAGGAGTGGCATCCACTTCTGAAATGGCTTGCCTCCAGAAACTCTATAAACAGTGCTCAGATCTTTCATTCATAGGGTTGCTATGAGTTGTCTATGACGCGATGGCACTTAAAAACAACAACACCAACAATATACTGATGTTTAATCCATACTTCTTGTTTTGTTGTGTCGCTTCAAGTTAGAACTGACACAAAGCTGACCTTCTAGTAGGTTTTCAGAGATATTTATGAGAGATTATCCAACTTTTTCCCAAGGAGCAGCAGGTGAACTCGAACCTTGTGCCTTCGAGATTGCAGCACTGTTTCTTGCTACTAGGCCACCAGAACTCCCTTTAGGGGTCATCTTTCAGTTGTCTTTGCTTTAAACATGTAAGTTTGTATCATTTGTATATTACATGCTATTAATGAATTTTTCCCCAATATAGATTTTTGTGGGTCTTTTTATAATCCACCTTCTTGCATTACTTGTTCAGCATACATATGAATAAATATAGCAAAAAAAATACAACTCTGATAGAAAGTTTTTCTAATTTTAAACCATACAGTATCCCTTAGTTCTGTTGAAATAACTGTATTTTTGTGTACAATTCTACATGTTGTTGTTGTTATGTGCCGTCGAGTTGCTTGCAACTCATAGCAACCCTGTGTACCACAGTCCTAAACTCTGCTCTGTCCTGTGCCAATCACATTGTCTCTGATACACCCATGCAATTAGCCCAATCACCGAATCAATCCATCTCCCAGAGGGCCTTCCCCTCCTGCGCTGTCCCTCCACCCTCCCAAGTATGAGGTCCCTCTCCAAGGTCCCTCCTTACAACATGTCCAAAATATGTTAGACGGAGCCTCAGAATCCTTGTTCTGGGATTGCCATAGCTTACAGATTTAGCCATATTTGTTGTGATATACACAGCTAAATGCATTTGCATAACCAATAAAACAGTCAAAGGAATGCAATTCTGGAAATGCTCACTCTTTGTCAGCAAATTTGAAAGATAGATATGAGACCAAGCCATGGGAAGAAATCTATATATGTGTTCATTACAAAGAAAAGTGATCCAACAAAATATGGAAATAATCAGACAATATAAATTAAAATCAATATAAAAATTAATATCAAACCTGCTTTTTTGTCCCTTTTTCTAATGATTACATAAAAAATCACTTCTAGATCTGTCTTGAAATACAATGTTGTGAGTGACAGGATGATATCCTTATGCATACAAGGACGTCCAGTGAATACCACTGTCATTCAAATATATGTACCATCAATTAGAGCCAAAGAGGATGAAATAGAAGATTTCTACCAACTTTTGCAGTCAGAGATTGATCAAACATAAAAATGAGATGCATTAATAATAATGGGGGGCTGGAATGCAAAAGTTGTGAATAGAAAAGAAGGATAGTAGTTGGAAAACAAAGACTTGGAGACAGAAATGAAGCTGGAGATAGAATGATAGAATTTTGTACAAGCAACAATTTAGTCACTGAGAAAACTTTTTATAAGAAACATTATGCAGGCTATACACATGAATTTCACCTGCTGGTATGCCTAGAAATCAGATCGATTACATTTGTGGGAAGAAGCACTAGAGAAGCACAATATTATCTGTGAAAACTAGGTCAGGTGCCAATTGTGGAACAGAAATTTGACCTTGAGTGCAATATTCAGAGTCCTTTCTGACCTCCATCTTGGTCTTCCTCCTCTGTCTTTGTAATGACCTTTTCCATTCTTTCTGGATATTCTTGATATCCTTCCACAGCTCATCTAATCTTTGCTCATTAGTGTTTACGGCCACAAGCCTATTCCTGAGATGGTTTTGAAATTCATGATATGAGTCCGAAATGCATGTTAGATTATAAAAACAGTAACTGCTTTCACCCTGATGGTTGACCTGGTCATATATATCAAGGATGAAATTCCTTTTTTCTGAGATCTGGAAAATGAAGGGTGTCTAACATTGCTACATAGTATTTTTCTCTATAACTTGTTGCAATACACAATAACTTGTGTTTGAAGGGTCTCAAGATTCAGCTCTATCAACAAATTTTCACAAAGAAATCCCAGAAATACACATAGTTGGGGAAACTATTTTACCAGTAAGTTACTATAAAAATCTGTTCTATTGCCATCCTAGTACACCACTTTTTGGTAAAGGAATGGCATATAGCTTTCACCAATCATGTAATGTTACAGACATAACATCGCCAATCCTCTCTTCTGGATATTCCTCTTTTAACTCCTCTCATGGTGCAAAGAGTTACAGAGAGAGAAGAAAAATATAAGAACTCCTTTATCATTTCTTAAGCTGAAAGAAATTCAAGCCTTGAATTGCAATACTGAAGCATACAACGGGTAGAATCTTGAATGATACAGAAAACATTAAAAGAAAACAAAAGTCATATGCAAAGTCATTGTACCAAAAGAATTGATTGATAGGGAATAACTTCAGGAAATAACAAATAATTAAAAACTAGTAGTGATGAAGGAAGAAATTCAAGCTGTACTGCAGACACTGCAAAAAATAAGGCTCCAGAAATTGATGGCATACCAAGTAACATGTTTCAGCAACAAGTTGCAGTCCTGGATGAGCTCGATAGTTCATGTCAAGAAATTTGGAAGACAGTTACATGGCCAATTGACTGGAAGAGATCCATATTTGTTCCCATTCTCAAAAAAAAAAAAAGATGATATAACAGCATGTTGAAACTTCAAACTATATAATTAATATCACAAGCAAATAAAATATTACTGAAGAGTATCCAAGAATGACTTCAATATTGGCAGGGAACTTTCAGAAATTCAAACTGAATTCAGAAGATGGCATGATATAAGATATGCCATTGCTAGTGTCAAATGGACCCTGCTTGAAAGCTGAAAATACCAGAAAAAAGTTTATAAGTGTTTTATTGACTATAAAAAGGCTTTTGACTATGTGAATCCTAACAAATTATGAATAACACTGAGAATAATGAGAATCCCAGAACACATAATTGTGCTCATGTGAGACATAATCCTAGACCAAGAAATAGTTGTCGGAATAGAACAGAGGAGAACAAGAGAACACTAAATGGCATAATTTAAAATCAGAAAATGTGTGACAAAGCTTTATTCTTTCTCCATTCATATTCTATCTGTATGCTGAGGAGTCAGGAAGCTAGGCTATAGAGAGAGGAATGTGGCACCAAGTTTGGAGGAAGACTCATCTAAAAACATGTGTTATATACATGGCACAATCTTGCTTCCTGGAAAGCAAAGAGGACTTGAATCTCTTGCTGCAGAAAGCCAAAGACTAAGCCTTCAACACAGAGTGTATCTTAACATTAAGAAAACAAAAGTTCTCGCCACTGGATCAATGAATAGCATAATGCTACATGGAGAAAAGATTGAAATGGCCAATGATTTCATCACACTTAGATCCAAAATCAACAGTCATGGTAGCAGCAGTCAAGAAATGCTGCTTTAGGAATATCTGTTATCGAGGACCTCTTCAAAGTGCTAACGTGCAAAGAGATCAGTCTAGGCTAAGGTGCAGCTGATCTAAGCCATGGTCTCTTTTGATCACTTGCTATGCATCTGGCAACCTGATATTAAATAAGGATGACAGACGACGAATCTGAGTTGTGGTATTAGAGAAGAGTACTAAATATCCCACAGACTTCCAAAAGAATAAACAAATGTGTCTTGGCAGGAGTGCAACCAGAGTGCTACTTAGAGGCAACAATAATGTAAATACATCACATGCTTGATGCAGCCTATTAGAAGGGACCAGACATTGGGAAAAAACATCACACTGGGAAAAGTTGAGGGTCAGAGGAAGACTCTCAGCGTCTGTAAGAATAGGTTCCTGTATAGAGTTGGTGAGGATGGCACAGGCTAGGGCAATGATCAGATCTGTTATTCATAGGGTTGCTATGAGTTAAAGTTGACTCCATGGCACCTAAAAACAACATAATCTTTCCGTTAACTAAAAATTTCAAAGCCTTTCAATAGTATAAGAACGTACAACTTTGTTGGTCCAGTGGAGCCACCATTTACTGCTCTATGACAATGGAGATTTTCTATCTAAACCATCTTTATTTTTAAAAAAATCTTTGTTTTCAGATAAGTAGATCTATGATTTAGCTCTATGATAAACCCAGGGGAAGTTTTCAGGCCCTTCCAGACCAAATAGAGGGCATTAGGACAGCCTCTCTTTCCCTTCACATGCACACACACACACACACACACACACACACACACACCTAAATCACACAGAAAGCTTAACTTTCTATTTTGATCCACCATTAAACATTTCCTGGTAGCCTGGGAAAAGAGTTATACTGCTGACCCAAAGATGATACCTCTCTGGTGGCTCAAAACCACCAACGGTGCCACAGAAGACAGATGGGTAATCTTCTCCCATGCTATTGAGAGTCTCTGAAACCTTACTGGAGGATCAGTCATGAGTGGATCCCAGTTCAGTAGCAATGAATGAATGATATCTCTATACTCCAGTAGGGTTAATACTTTATTAGTTCTTCATTCTATCAATTTTCAGATAGAAGACAAAAAAGCAGTTTCCAACTAACTGGAGAAAAGGGGGCTGTGGATACACTCAGTATTGCAGAAGGAAAATGGAAGGATACACATGAAATTATTATAATCAGTATTCCACAGACTCTGCATTTCGCCTGAGGTAGGTAAAGTAATGATCCCCAATCACATCCTGAAAGCAAACATTTATTCTATTCTGGAAACTTTTAGTATATTACATAGTAAAAGATAATTATGTTTGTAGACAAATTGTCTATACTTGACCTTAAAGTAGGACCATAATCCTGGATACCTGGGTGCCCTAACTACAATTACAAAGTCTATTCAAAGTAGAAGAGTAAGGCCAAAAAAAAGGAGATTTAAAGAGATGGCACCCTAAGGTCTCAGCCCAACACTGCCAGCTTGAGAGTTAGGAAGGGGAATACAAAACAAAGAATGTAGGTAAACTTAGAATCCAGAACACACACACACACACACACACACACACACACACACACACGCCATTCTCTATCATAGAGCCTCCAGAAAGAAATGCAACCCCCAAAAGGTTCATTGACACCCAGCAAGACTAATGACAGACTTTTGATTTTCAGAACTAGATGAGGCATTTATACTAATTCACGAAGTTGTGGTAATTTCAATTTAGTAGCAATAGGTCATCAATTCACCTTCTAAGTGTGACCTTACTTTTACCTTGCTGGGGCCTTCTGAGGTGGTAACATAGGCGATGTTGAAATGAGTCATCTTACCAGCATGATGATAGTAAGGTGGCTGTTCTGACCAGCAAGCTGTTCTCTGAACTTGGAACATGGGTATCTTCCCTGACTTCTTGTCAGTGAAGCATCTTCTCCATCAGTATCAGCACTTCCCTACTGCTGTAATGGATTGTAATGTATCTCATGGCTAATAATTGAGACCTGTGAACAATAGGAAATGCTCCAGAATCCTCCTACAGAGATGCTGTTAGACAGATGATCGGTTCTTTACTGACGGTATTTCATCAGGCCTGGTTGAAAGCAAAACTCTAGTCTATAATCCCAGAGCCACGTCTTTCTGACTACAAAGCCCTACTGTAACCACTCCATTCTACTACATCCTGGCTTAATAAACCTAAATAATATTAATCTTCTCTCCTTAATCTGATATCTAAAGGGAGTTACCTATGGAACTCAATGCTGTGTCTAGGGCTGTCCCACTAGAGACAGCTAAATTATCAAAAACTGACTTAACAAAGGAGGTTTGATTCATTCATATGATGGATATTTAAATTATGTATAGGCTACTACACCAGACTTTTTACATAATTACATTTATCCTTGATTCTATTCATTGTGTCTACAAAAATTAACAGATTATAGCTAAAAGGAGTCATATTGCAGAAGGGCCACACCAAAGGATCTTCTCTTCCCATGCTAAAAGTTTATGGCCTCTTTATTCATAACATTACTTTATACAAGGGTCAGAGGGTCTTGAATCTACAAATGCAGTCATTGTTGTTCATGTTAAAACTCTTCACTGTCTTCCAGCTGTTTTTACACTCATTGTTCCATTAGGTTTCCAAGGCTGTAATTGCATGTGAGGAAATAACCCTTTTCTCTCCCTTATACCACTATTGAATTCACACTGCTGAGAGGTAGTTCGGTTATCAGTGCAACTCCAGACAGACTAAGGCACCAAGAAAAAAAGCCTTTTTAAAACATAGCTGAAAATATAGGCAGTTCTTGTAGCTTTGTGGTAAGATTTGCATGGCCAACACAAAGGCATGTGGTTTGAATCCACCAGCTCCTTCAAAGGAGAAAGAAAAGCAATCTCCTTCCCTGCTACTCATTACCTCTGAAAACCCACTGGAAGGTCAGCTATGAGTCAGTTCTGACTCATTGGTACCAACAACAGCAACATAAAATTCTAGGTAGCTCTGCTGGCTACCTAGAAAAAGTACAACCTGATTCCCAGGTAAGGAGTTGGTTATGCTGTCAGATGAAAGCCTAGCAAATCAAATACTCTAGCTGCTTCATAGGAAAAAGACAGACAATCTCCTCCAATGTTATTTACAGCCTCTGAATACTCCCTGGAGGGTCAGGTATGAGTTTGTTCTGATTCTATGTCATATAACAAACACATAGAACATATTACCCACTCCTTCCTTATAACTGCTCCTAACTCATAACAAAGGTTACAATAATAGTGTATACATTACATTTAAAACATCATTTGCTCACAGTAAATAGTCTTCATGATTATCTCTCCAGTCACCTTACACTACTCCTCACATTGCTCACATAGATCCTACTTAGCCTATACTTGAAACTTCTTTTTACTCCTGTCACACTCTGAAGAGCAGTAGTCTTCATCTTCTCCAGTACCATTTAGCTAGATCATTCCTACTCATCTCAAAGATCTTCACCCACACTGTATTTCCTCAAGATGACTATCTCTGGCTCCTGCAGGTTAGATCATATTGCCCTCTCCTATACTCTCATGCACCTTCTTAAAAAAACACAAACGCATTATTGGCATATAATTCACATACCATTCCATTTGTTGTTGTTGTTATGTGCCGTCGAGTCACTTGCAACTCACAGCGACCCTATGTACAACAGGCCTAAACTCTGCTCTGTCCTGTGCCAATCACACTGTCTCTGACACACCCATCCTAATTAACCTAGTGACTGAATCAATCCACCTCATAGAGGGCCTTCCCCTCCTGCGCTGTCCTTCCACCCTCCCAAGAACGATGTCCCTCTCCAAGGACCAGTTCCTCCTTACAATATGTCCAAAGTATGTCAGACGAAGCCTCAGAATCCTTGCCTCCAGGGAGCCACCCGGTTTAACACTTTCCAGGATGAATCTGTTTGATTTCCTAGCAGTCCATGGTACCCTCAATACTCTTCTCCAGCACCACAGCTCAAAGGCATCAATTCTCCTTCTATCCTCCTTAGTCACTGTCCAACTCTCTGATGCATAACAAATGATAGCAAAGACCATGGCATGTATGAGACGCACCTTAGTCTCCAGAGAGTCACCATTTCTCTTCAGTACTTTGGAGAGGTCCCTAACAGCAGACTTTCCCATGGCAATATGCCTTTTAATTTCCTGGCTACTGGTGCCAAGAGTGTTGATTGTGGAGCCAAGCAAACTAAAGCTGTGAACAATCTCCATCTCTTCACCATCCATACTGATGCTGCCAACCATTCCATTTACTTATTTAAAATGAAGAATTGGAAAGTCTTATGTCTATTCACAGAATTTTTCAACCCCCACCATCCTGTTGCTTCTGGTGTTAGGTACCATGAACTTTTCTCCAACCTACATCAAACCCATGTGCAAAAGAATAGAATGCTACCCTGCCCAGTCCTGGGCTGTCCTCACAGTTTCTGCTGTGTTGGCCCTATCATTGCAGCCACAGTGTAAAGTAATCTCAAAGAAAATGTCCTCAAATACTAATCTACTTTCTGCCATATAAATTTGATTTTTCTAGAAATCTTACATAAATTAAATCATACAATAATGATCTTTTGTGACTAACTTCATTCATTTAGCAAAAGGCTTTCAAAAATTCATCCAAAGGTATCAGTAAATTTCTTTTTAATTGCAACAATATTATATTGCACTGATACACTCTACTTATCCACTCACTAGCTGGTTAATGGGTTCTTTCTCAGAAATTTTTAAACAGACTTTGATGCTACTTTTATAAGTTCTATAAGGCCTATCTTTTATACTAGGGAATAAGCCAATTGAAGGCAAGTGTGAATTGCTTTTTGCTCATCATTATGTGCTGATTACAAAAAATCTGAGGAGAATAAATGAATTTTTAAATTTGTTTGGATCCACAATCAGTACTTTTGCCACCAGCGTCCAACTTCAGTTTGTTTGGCTCTACAATCAACACTCCTGGTATCAGCAGTTGGAAATTAAAAGCTGTATTGCATTGGGAAAATCTGCTGTAAGAAACCACTCCAAAGTACTGAAGAGCAATGGTGTCAGTCTGGAAACTAAGATGTGCCTGATACAGGCCATGGGCTTTGAAATCACTTGTTATGAATCGGAGATCTGGAAAATGACTAGAAATGATAGAAGGAGAGTTTATGCCTTTGAGCTGTGGTGCAGGATAAGAGTATAGAATATATCATAGACTGCTAGAAAAACAGACAGGTTCAAACAAACAGGGTGAGACAAGGCTAGTCCTTGGAGGAAAAGATTCTGAAGCTTTGTCTGACATATTTTGTATATGTTGGAAGGTAGTACCAATCCTTGGAGAGAGATATCATGCTTGGGAGGGTGGAGGGATAGAGCAGAAGCTGAAGACCCTTGATGATATGGATTGACTCAGTGACTGGGGTCATGGGGGTAGGTGTGTCAGAGACAATAAGATTGGCACAGGATAGAGCAGGGTTTAGGGCTGTTGTACGCAGGGTCTCTTTGAGTCGCAGGTGGCTCAATGGCACATAATAACAACAAGAAGAACAAATTAATGAAAGGATTGCAAATTATGAAGCATAATAGTAGCGATCAAAGAGAAGTGGCTTTTCTTCTCAGCGTAGGGATCCTCCTCTTATTGCATCCATGGAAACTTTCTCATTAACTGCCACTGCATCCTGCCATTTTGACATCAGAAACAACACATGCCAAGCACTGCACAAGCTTAGGGAAAATCTGAACAACTTGACTTTACTGTAATTAGAAGGCTCATCAGAAAGCAGAATCATAAAGAAGAGAATCATCACGTACTCAAATCAAGCATTTCCAGCTCATTTCTACTGACTACCGCTACCTAGGAGGAAACAAGCACACACACCACCCATTCTACCTCCCACACAGCACATGCATCCACAACGTCGCGACGGTTACTCAGAAATGTGCGAAGCATTTTAAATAACACTCCAGTGGAGCTGCAGTTAAATAACACTAGTGGTGGGAGTGGCGAAAAAGTACAATCCGATTCCCAGGCTGCCCGGTTTTCCAACATGCCCAGATAGGTCTAGCACTCTGTTTTTGCTTAGGTTGGGTTTCTTGCCCCCTGTGGAGTCAAAGGTAAACTTGGCCAACTTTCAAGAATCACCACAACCTGTGGTGCTGAAAGATAAATGTAAATAAAAGCTTTGCCAACAGGCAGGAAGCAAGACACAGTCCTGAGCAGATCCTACTGGGAACAGGAATTTGGGTGAATGAAAGGAGTATGCCGCCAAATGAAGATACAGCTTCAAGATGGTAATGCTTCACTATCCTTTTAACTTGCTGAAGTTCCCAACACACCACACTCATAGTCCAAACAACAGTGCAACCTGGGCCTCGTTGAGTAAAAGAACAATTTTGTCCCCTTCTGAGAATTTGCAGTTACAACACACACACACACACACACACACACACACACACACACCCCACACACACCCCCCACACACGCACACACACACGCACACACACACGCGCATGCACACACACGCACATGCACACACAGTCACAAGCTACACTGTCTTACACATCAATCTCCTGGGGAACTTATGGAACTCTAAGTACCGATTTTCCCATTCAGTATATCTTGGGTGGAAATGCAAATTGTCAGCTTAGGATCAAAGGAGAATGAACCAGTTTAAAGTTTTTAGTGCAACAGTCGGAAGTGAAGACTAGAAAAATAAGTGTTAGCAATACCTAGTTGTTTATGAGTATTTACTATGTAGCAAACATAGCACTAAACATTCACACATTTTGCTGAAAGCTAAGAAAATTTTTACAAAAGTGTTGTTAGATGCCATAGAATATGTTTCTACAACAGTAATCCCATGTGACAGAGTAGAACTTCCCCCATATGCTTTTTCCCCTCCAATTTTTGTTTTGTTTTACTTCGATTTTTTTCCCCTGCAGTATTTAAAGCAGTAAGTCACTAGATATTTTGCCAATGAGCCAATTAGTGGGTTCAAATTGCCAGCCTTTGGCTTATTAGCCAAACACTTAGCCCATTACACAGTGGTGTTAGAGCGGAGTTGGGCAAGGTTTTCTCTTTGTCCATCAAGGGAGACAAGAAGAGATAACACAAAAGTAATGGGATAGCTACAATATAGGCTTTTGTAGGACTCTTCTTACAGTAGAAGATTATGTAATTAACACCATTGGATAACTAATGAAACAGAGACCTGAAGGGTTTAGTAACTTTGAATGAATGTCCAGTTGGTGTGGTAGGGCTGATGCCCAAGTCCCAAGAAGTTCCATATTTCTTACTCTTCATGCTAAAGCCGTATGCTTCAGATGCAAGGGACTCCAGCTCTAGTGTTGACATTAACCAGCTACATTACCAAAATCAACTCATGTCATTGCTCTGTGCCTAAGTTTTTGGTGTGTGTGTTTTTTTTCATTTGTGAAAGAAGAGAAGCAATAGCTGTTTTGTTCTATAGGGATGTGAAGGTAAGTATGTGATAAAAATGAATTTGAAAGTGCTGTGGAATGTGTGAAAATGCTAGAGAGGTCCATGTAATGTGCATAACATAATTACTATCATACGCAAACACCTCACTAATTGACAATTTACAACCTTCAGAGAAAGGGGGCATCAAAACTCACATATGTTATGTTTGTAAATTATTAGTTTGAAGAACAAGATTTTGCAGTTAAATTGCAGTAAGAAGGAGTTAGTATTTGTGGATGCTGTGTGGTTCTACTTGTATCATCTTAGCAAGTCCTTATCATTCCATCCATCAGTTTTATTGCTCTTGGTGAGAGCAATAATTGTGCAATTTTATTTTCTGGCCCATTGAAGTTTAAGGATACTGTCAAGCCATGACAGGAGGAGTCAAGTATAAGGTTTATTGAATACATAATTTAAGTATGTGGCCTGCATCCATTTAAATCAGAAAAACCAAATAAAGTTGTCTAAAGAGACTAGCTGAATTGAATCATTTACTCTCTTGCAAATCATATCACCTCAAGCTCTGAGGAAATAAGAAAATGACTTGTAAAAATGGCATACACTGATATGTGGAACAAAGGCTAAGCCAAATTACTGAGTCTTAGTTAATGAAAAAGAACACACATTCAGATTTAATATTATGCCCATGCTCTTGTGGTCTTTTAGTCTCTCCTGATCCATAAGGACAATACCTCGACCTGTTCATCTCTAAGCCCACACTGTCCACAACTGTGTTTTGAATGGAGATTTGATGAATAAATGAAAAGGGGGTAAGGGAATAAGTTCCAAATAAAAACAGTTATTCCTATTAAATAGAACTTGATCCATGACTGTTCATAAAATATTTCATACTAGGCCCAGAGTGATTTTGAGAATCTAATAAGCTTTAAGAGAGCTCTGGTGGCTTAGTCCATAGGAAGTTATGCTGCTTGTCCAAGGGCCACCCATCTCTGGGAGTTAGAATCGATTGACAGGGAAAAGGTGAGCACTCACCTCCTGCACAATTTACTCAATGGAGAAACTCAATGGAGGGCCAGCTAGGAGTCAGTAGTAACTCAGTGACAATGAGTGAGTTCAGTTAGTAAACCTTGAAAGCAGGCTCAGAGTCTCCAGGTATCTGTTATATGATGTACTTAATGTTTCCTTAAGTAAGGTAGGTAATGAAACTCTACATTCTTGAATCATATCCCAGTGATCCCATTGAGGTGGCTCCAGCTTATAGCAACAATATATAGAGCATGTCAAAACCTTGTCCATTCTCACACTAACCTTACAATGTCCACTGTACTTATAAAGTCAACACAGTGGATTTGTTGTTGTATATTTGTTGATTTGTAGTTGTCAGTTTTCAGAGTAAATAGTGCACAGGAGATAATTTATCCTCAAGATAAATTTATCTCAAGATCATTTATAAAATTATTTATAATTTATAATTTAAAATAATTTAAAATTTATAATTTATAAAATTACCTCAGGATAATTTATCCTCTAGATAAATGGGTTTATCTTGGAGAAGGTGCAGCCAGCATGCTCCTTGGAGGTAAGGATGAGAAAACTTTGTCGCACACATTTTGGCCATGTCACTAGAAGAGGCTCTTCCTCAGAAAAGGGCGTGTCATGCTTGGAAAGGTAGAAGGACAGTGAAGGAAAGGAAGACCCACAACTAGGTGGATTGACACAGTGATTGAAACAGTGGGCTCTAGTGTGTCAGAGATGGTGAGGATAGCATAGCACACGACAGGGATCAGACCTGTTGTTTAAAGGGTCATATAAGTTGTACTTGACCTAACAGTACTTCACAAGAATAACAACAAATTGCATCAGGGCAGATGGCCCATCTTCCTCCTATGAGCAAGCATTGAGGGAAATGGGAATTCCAGTACACAGTGCTTATATGAAACTTAGACCATAAAGTTATTGTTTGAACAGAACAAGGGAACACTGCTTGCTTTAAGACCAAAAAAGCCATGTGTCTTCTTTCTCCATACCTGTTTAATCAATATGCTGAACAAAGAGCTGGATTTCATGAAGATGGGTATGGTTTCAGAACTGGAGGGAGACTAAATAACCTTCATTATGCCGATGAAACAACTTTGCTTGCTGAAACTGAGGACTTGAAGCACTTGTTGTAGAAAATCAATCATTAAAGTCTGCAATATTGATTACATCTCAATGGTTAAGAAATTATGATCCTCACCACTGGGTCAATAGTTAACTTCATGATAAATGGAGAAAAAATTGAAGTTGTCAATGATTTTCATTTTCTTAGATCCACAATCAACATCATCAGTACCAGCAATCAAGAAATCAAAAGTCATATTGCATTGGTAAATTCTGCTGTCAGGGACCTCTCCAAATTATGGAAAAGCAATTATGTCAGCTTAAAGACTAAGGTATGTCTAATTCAATCACCCGCTATGCATCTGAGAGCTGGACAATTCACAAGGATTACAAAAGAAAGATTGATACCTTTGGGTTGTGGTGTTGGAAAACAGTGCTGGGTAAGCCATGGACTGCCAAAAGAACAAACATATATGTCTTGAAGAAAGTGCAATCAGAGTGCTCCACAGAGGTAAGGATGCTGAAATTTCATCTCACACACTCTGGACATGTTGTTAGGAGAGGCTATTCCTTGGAAAACTGTATCATGCTCGGGAAGGTGGAGGGTCAGCAAAAGAGAGAAAGACCCTCAACTAAATAAGTTGACACAGTGACTCCAGCAATAGGATCAAGAGTATCAGAGATGATAAGGATGGCAAAGAAAAGGACATGGTTCAGATCTGTTGTTCACAGTATCTATGAGTTGCACTCAATTGTATGGCATTTAACAACCATACATAATTTCCTAATATATAGATTACAGGCTTGCACTAAACTTTTTGGACAGTATGTTATGCCACTGGGCCCCTTTGTTTAGTGCCAAATTGAGGTCAGTCCTCCTACATTCTCAGCTCTCCCATGTTAAGAACAACAAACTACATCTCTGAGATGGTTCATGCAGCCACAAAAGGACCAAGTTGAAAATAACCAACCCCTCAACTTTGTCTTGGCATGTTCTCATCACCAAGACCTCCCCTTGAGTAGCCAGCAAACCATTTGTAACTGTCATCACATACTTGTTGGGGACATACCATAACTTAAAAGTTGTTACAAAGTCCTTTAAGTCTTCTCTGGTTAACCTAGTACCCAGGATAATGTCTGACACTGACGTGGCATAGACTATGTATGTTTTATCTATTCACTTAGTACTTCATTTAGAAATGAAAGTCAGTCTGCCACATGCCGGCATCACTTTTAAGCACTGGGTAGATAAATGGATGAATGCATCTCCATTCATAAAAAAAAAAAAAAAAAAAAAAAAAACCACAAGACCAAACAGTAAAGAAGTGCATTCATGCAGTAAGAAAAGTCTTGTGTACTTTCCTTTCATCTCTACTGTATCATTGGCTACTTGGCACCTACCATGTCTTACCTTCTTTCCTCTCTGAGCTCATGCATGGCTAGGTGGTGAAAACCTTAATTCAATGCATGTGAGCAATCACAACCCAACATTTAGGATGTAAGTGCTTAATCATAGGCATATTAATTATTCTGCCCGCACGGTGCAGGACACCTACCCAGATGGAGGAGCCTGGCAATCACCTGAGAGTAATCCTCCCATGATTTTACATTAACCTGAGCAAGCCTGAGTTCATCACCTGTGTTATGCACAAGGTAAATTGAAGGCGAGTCACGCACCATGTAGTCAGAGAAAACATCATTATTCTGGTCGTTACTCCAAACAGCAAATGCTGTTGCTTAGCGAGGCATGAGTGTCCTAATGTTACCAGTTTTCTTTTTTCCTACCCAAATTGTCTGATTCAAATTAACTGTATTCAGTGCAGCTTAAAAGAAATCACAGAAAACAATCCTGCACATCACTACTTCTTAGCCAGAGGGACAAGCTCTACTTTTGGTTTATAAGCAGTTGTGAGTGGTGCCCCAAGAACTGTGGTTAAGAACATGGTCTCTGAGGCCATACAAACTTGGTTAAGATTCCAACCCTAACCCCTTCCTAACTGTGAAGTATTTGTACAATTTCCTTTCTTCTTCACAGTCTGTAAAGTTATCTGTAAGACGGTGGCAATAATAACTGTTTACAATGCCACTGTTAAAATTAAATATGTTAATTCACATAAAACACTTGGGACACAGCCATGCACATAGAAAAGATTAACGCCATACCAGTACCTACCTCATGGGAATTGTGATATTTAAATAGCACCTTTCTCAGGGAATATTGGTTTTTAAGATGCAGACACCCCCCCAAGTTACTAACTTCTCAGTTAAAGGCAACATACCAACCACCTCTACATGCAAACAGAGTGCTGACTTTGTGCTACTTTTCTTAATGCGGATTCCTTTGCAACCATTGCCCTTCATCATTGTGCTCAAATTCTCACCTTTTTTCTTCACAAAACTTGCCCATGTGCAGTTCATGTAACCTGACTCTTCTCTGATAACTCAATATTCATAGGTAGCACTGCATGAAGAAAATTTTAAACACTCCAGAAGAAAAAAAAATGCCTTCAATATGAATTACATGCAAAAATTCTCACCACTGGACCAATAAGCAATATCAAGATAGATAAAGAAAAGATTAAAATTACCAACTTTTTTTTTTTACTTTGTGTTACATTAGGCAATCTACTATCAAGGAACTCCTTAAAATGCTGAAGAGTAATGTCAGTTTAAAGATTAAGATATGCCTTCCCAAAGCCATAGTATTTTCTTAAAAAAAAATCATTGAAAAGAAACATGTATGAGGATCCAAGGGGGGAATGGATGGAAGCAGAAGGATGAGGATGGGTAGGGATGAAATCACAGGGTTGCATAATTTGATGGGTACAGGGAGTGTGTAAAAGAAATGGGAAAGGCCCAGTAGGGACTGGAAAAGACAGGGTAATGGTGGGCATAGTTCAATGATAATTATTATTATTTCTTTTTTTTTTTTTTACAAAGAGATTGTCTTTTTAATTTGTGGGTTTCCCATTTGGGAATAAGGGTGCTGACTCTCTGGCTGATTTATGCTGAACAGGGGAGTTGAGATGAAGTGGAAAAGGAGCCCACTTTAACACTTTACTGGTGGTCTTGAATTGTAGCTGCATGCCTTCTTGTTCAGTTAGAAGATTTTCATGACGTTTTCTGCCCCCTGGACTGCAAGGTGTTTGTGTGAATGAGTCCAGTGGGAGTGACTGGCTGAGCTTTGAGGCCCCATAAACATTTACTTCCTTAGCTGGCAGTTATACTTCCCTTTTGTCTCTAGAACCGGGCTCAGGGTTCAGGTTCTGGAACAAGATTCACTGTTCAGATTACCTATAGGAAAGGGAGCAAACCTAGAAAAGTTAACTTGTGAGTTATGAAGAAAAGAGCTTTGGAGGTGTTACTTACAGATGTGCTGAAGGAGGAGGTGAAGGAAAATGCCTCAGATAAAGTTTCTCATACACAGGCGGTTCTCCCCAGGGGCTGGACATCTCTCCCCAGGGGCCAGGTGGCTCTCACCTGCTGGACAGCTCTCCCCAGGGCCTGGATGGTTCTCCCCTTCCAGCTGGCTCTCCCCAGGAGCTGGGTGGCTCCCCCAGCAGCTGCAGACCTCTCCCCAGAGGCCATAGGGCTCTCCCCTGGCAGGCGGCTCTGCAGAAACCGGGTAGCTCTCCCTCTCAAAGATCTTCTGAAGTCTGAACCTTGCACCCAATCAGTGGCCACAGCTAGGGACAACATTTCTGGCTCTAGCACTGCCATTCCTCTCCACCAAGTGGTCTAACTGTAACTCAAAGTAGGTACTATTACTTTCCCCTTCAGCAAATGGAGAAGGAGTTTCCTTAGGGGTGAACAGACCCACTCAAGGTTGAAAAAGTAATAAGGGCAGTAGAACAAGGACTCAAACCAAGGCTGTCTGAAGGCAGACTGTGAGGTGGTGAGCTCTGCAAGAGTCTCAGGTCGATCATCTTTCACCTTCCTCAATAAGCAACAGCTTACTGAAGATAATTTTCAAAATGGCCAGAAGCATACATTCAGGCTAGGTGCAGGGCCCTTCTCAGAATCTTTGTTTTCTTGATGTTGAACTTCAATCCATACCGAAGGCTGCAGTCTTTGATCTTCTGCAGCAAGTGCTTCAGGTCCTCCTCAGTTTCCACAAGGAGAATTGTGTCCCAGTAGGTAGATTTTAACAATATTCAAAATGTCCAAGATGTTATTCCAAACTGTGATATTAGTGTTCCTGGCACTAGTCAGCAGGGGTGGCAGTGGGGTGGTCTCCAGATGGCAGTGGCAGCAATCTAGTGGTCTGGGCTGGATTGAGGTCTAAAACTGCAGCCCCTCAACCTGGCAGGCAGTGGTTCTGCCGCTGGCCGGGATGTGAGTGTGCCCGGGTTTGGCCGCAGACTTTAGCAGATGCTGGAGAAGCAGAGGCTGAAAGAAACTCCTAGGCTGTCCATGTCACACATGCCATGGTATCTTGAAGCAGAGTGAAGGTAAGATCCCTCAAGAGCTGTGAGTCCTGTGAGAGGCATGGGTCCTGCAAGAGGTGAAGGCCCAGCAAGAGGTGCCCATGGTATTTTCTTTTGCTTCATAAACATGTGAAAGTTGAATGATAAGTAAGGAAGACAGTAGAAGGAGAATCAATGTCATTGAATTGGAGTATTTCAAAATAGCATTGAATGCCCTGTGAGTAGCCAAAGAATAAATTTATCTTGAAGGAAGTACATCCAGGCTCGTCCTTAGAGGCAAGATTGGTAAAACTGTCTTGCATACTTTGGCCATGTTGTCAGAAGGGATCAGTCCTTGGTAAAGACATCTTACTATGAAAGTCTGAGTATCAGAGAACAAAGACAACACTTAACCATATAAATTGATACAGTGACTGTAACAGTGGACTTTGAGCATGATGGAGATAATCATGATGGTACAGGATAGAGAACATTTCAATCTGTTGTCCATAGTGTCTCTATGAGTCATAGTCTACCCAAAAGCACAAAATAACAACATTGCAAACAAGTAAATAGGGGCCAAAAAAACTTAAATAGCAGGTGCAAGTTGAAGAAGGTGTAAGGTGGTCACAGAAGCAATATGGTAACACCTTTCTGTTGCACTAATCATTGTGGTTATCATTTTCATCCACTCATCATTATTTCCTATTCAAGCTCTATCCCTGAGCAAAGGTTATCTTTTTATGCTTTTTGTATAGTTGACTCTTCTAAGGAGTTCTAAAGACTATTCTAATAATTCTAATACCTCTAATGTTCTAATAGTGTTCTGAGGGACTCTAAAGACTGTTCTAACATGTCTGTGGTATTTTATCTTCCCTGGCTGAAAGTTGAGTGACTGGAGGAGTGGGGTGGGATTCAATGCCTGGCTAAAAGCATGACTAAAGAATTCCAGTAGACTGTATCCGATAAACAAGCCTATTTTACTAAAGTATTTGCAGAACCAAATTTTTCTTCCATGGGTCCATGTGTGGGTTTTTCCCATTCCTTGCGTGGGTTTAAACTTCTATTATTTTATGCTAATGGTACAAAGCAAACCATTTGCACATATCCAGAGACCTACATGCACCCACACAAATTGTTCAATGAGAAGCATTGATTATCACAAAGGACAAATAGTAGTCATATGTGCTGCCAGTTCTAAGGTTTAACATCAGGCTAATGATTGGAATGACTGGAAAACTTAGCCACTTAAATGGAAATTTGGTTTTGAGTCAGGGAAATGTATAGGCCCAACACTATTACCATCCATTTTTATCAACTAACAGCTCCACCCTTGGTTAGTTAAAATTGGCTACACCCACGTGTCATGGTGCTAGGAAAGGATTAGAAGACTGCTTACTGTTTGAAGCGACCATAGTTCTCTTAAGCTTGGAGGAAACTGAGTGTCATGTTGTTCTTTTCAGCAACTCTGTTTCCTTCTAGCCTTTAAGCTCAGGTGCCTGGGATGTTTTATACATCAGAAAGCAGATGATGTCAATTTGACTTTCTCCTCTCTATGCATCTTCAGTTAACATCTGCTGACAGAGCATATCCTCATGAAAAGAGAGTCATAAAACTCAGCTCTAATTTTGCAGGCAATACTAAAATGTATCTTTTGGGGCAGCACAGAACCTAGTCTTAATGATGTTTACATAAGAGCATAAATAGTAAAATTTGGCTTTTCTATGGCACTTTGAGAAGGCATAATACTTTACATTCAATTTTATTAGCTATTCCTTATGGGCTTCTATCATATTATAATAAGGTGCGGTAGGCAAACTTTATGAACAGTCCCAATCATGTCCTCCTTATTCAGTCACAACCTAACTGTAAAATGCCATTTTCATCTCCTTGATTCCCTAGTAATTGAGTCAGATTCTCCCTGAATGACTCAGCTACTCCCTAGATGAAAACAAACTTTGAAGATATATTAATTTTTTCAGGCCACTGGGGTGCCACTGAGTAATTTACTTTGAAGTGTCAAAGCAAATGAGTAACAAAAAAAGATGTTGTTTCTGCCATACTGTCAGCCATCAAGTTTAAAAAGTACAAGTAGTGAATTTCTTATACAGATTTTCCTAGCCTGGTTTCTAGGTTTCAGGTGCAAGAAATTTCACAGTGCCAGAGAAATAAGAAAGCTGCTTTCCTTCTTTCAAATCCATTGATATTTAGAGTTTTTCCATTTATCTGCAACTACTTTCCTAATCACCACCAATGTCATTATTATAATCATCTACATCAAGTCCATCTGTGGACTGTTAAACTGTGCCGAGTGTTACGTTAGCCTTTGCATACATTATTGTATTTCTTTTTCCTCATCCTCACCTGCCCTATAGAGTGCCCTGGTAGCATAGCCACAAGAAAGAGTTATGCTGCTAGCCCAAAGGCCGTACCTTCTCTGGCTGTTCAAATCCACCGTTGGCTTTGAGGGAAAAAAACATTGGCAATATCCTCCTGTGAGATTTGGTTTCCCAACAACTAGCTGGGGGAACCACTATGAGTCGTTTCTGACCCCATAGCAATGAGGCTGAGTTTGACCTTGCTCTATGAGGTGAATAATTTTCTCATGATGTGAAACAAGGAAACCCATTAGCTATCCAAAATGTCTCAGTAAATCTAGATCCAAAATTCATAGATCTATCTGAACCTAGAGTCTTATCTCTATACATTCTACCTCCAGCTTTCCAGGAGCCCAAAACCTTCCTGATTCCCTAATCCTACCTTTTAGGCACACCTCCCAGCAAGCTTCCTAGTTGGCATAGAACTCCAAGTTATAACAATGTCAGTCTAGAGACTAAGGAGTTGTGGTGCTGGAGAAGAGTCTTGAACATACCATGGACAGCCAAGAAAACAAAGAGATCTGTCTTGGAGAGAGTAAAATCAAGTTTCTCCTTGGAGGGTAGGATTTTGAAGCTCTGTCTCACATACTTTGGACATGTGGCCAGGAGAGAAGGCTCCTTGGAGAAGGACATCATGCTTAGAAGGGTGGAGTGGAAGCACAGGAGAGAAAGACCCTGGATGAGATGGATTGATACAGTGACTGGGGCAATGAGGGTTGTTGATATGTTGGCAGTAGTGAGACTGGCTCAGGACAGGGCAAGGTTCAGAGCTGCTGTACGTAAGGTTGCTATGGGTCACAGGTAACTCAATGGCACATAACAACAATCATTCCCATTGGAAAAAATCTGCTATAGTCTCAGTAGAAGATGTATTCCCTAAAATCAATTTAGGTATAGATGGTTACAAGGTCTTTAAACCACTCAGAGAATCTTTTGGTCTTCTATTTATGCTCATATTTCTATATCAAACTCACTCTTCCCAGGCTGGTTCTGACTCAGAGCAATGGTGCATTGGGTTTTCAAGGTTGTCAAACATTTGAGAGAAGATTACTGAGATTTCTATGCCAGAGCCACCAGCAAATTCTAACCACAAGAGGCGTGTGGCCTTTGAGGTAGCAGTTCAACTGTCTATGGACTATACCACCAGCGCTCACCAGCACATTTAAAAGAAGTAACTCATTGACTTCCAGTTAATGCTGACTCATAGTGACCCTATGTTGTATTTGTTGTTTTGTTTCATTTGCTGTGGAGTTGACTGACACTCAGCAGGTTTTCAGAAGCCGTAAAGCACACAGAGCTCTGGTCAGGTTGCCTACTGGTAAGAAGCTACTCGGCAATCCCAAAAGATGTGAGGTTTGACTTTACCAGCTACTCTGTGAGAGAAAGGTGGGAAATCTCCTTCAGTGCAATTTATTGTCTCTGAACCCCACTGGGGGGTCAGTTACGGATCAATACCCACTCTTTAGCGTACAACAACAAATTAAATGAGAGGAACTTGCCCTTCCTTCTCCAGGGAAGCAACCGCTGGATTCAAACCACGTGCCTTTGGGCATATATATAGCACAGCTTCTCTCCACAACTAGTTTTTGTTGTGGTTTTTGGTACCATAGAAACTCAAAGCTGACCCTGCAGTGCGTTTTCAGAGGCAGTTTAATCTCAGAAGAGGTGATTGCCCATCTTCTCTCCCAGAACAGCTAGTGGATTTAAACCACAGTCCTTTAAGATTGCAGCACAGTTTATCCACTAGGACTGAGTTTCTGAGGCTGTAACCTAATGGAAGCCGACTACTGCATTCTCCTTCTTAGAAGTGCTCAGTGAGCTAAATTACTGGCCTTTCATTTAGCAGCCAAATGCTTTCAACAATTCAAAAACTCAACTGCCATGGAGAAACTGACTCTTAGTGACCCTCAAATGATTTCAGAAGCCACAAGTTTTACAGGAGGATTACAGAAGGAGTCTGTACATCTTTCTCACTAGGAGCCTCTGGTGGATTTGAACCACTGGAGACTCACTGCCATTTGGTTAGCAGCACAACAAGCTGATGATTATGCCACTGGAGCTCCTGATATGCCATATTAATCTCTATCTGACAGGTTTTGAAGTCGTGCAAGAAAATTTAAAGTAATTTTAAATGGAGGATGTATGTGTATCAAAACAGACTGAGTTGATAATAGCCACATGGTAACAAGTCTAACCTCTCTCTTCCTCAAAAGCACATTTCGTTACTTGTAGTTTCATTCTTTTGCCCAATAATCTTGGCTCCTTCGTCATTCATAAAACAATAATTATAGATCATATTACTACAGTGCTATATCATTATATAATGCTTATTTATATGCAGGAAACCTAGAGGCACAACAGTTAAGTGTTCAGCTGTCAACTAAAAGGTTGGTGAGTCAAACCCAGCAAGTAATTTCAAGGGGAAAAGACCTAGTAATCTGCTTCCATAAAGATTACAGCCTACAAAACCATGGGGCAGTTCCACTCTGTTGCACATAGTTGTGAGTAAAAATTGACTTTTGATAGCACTTAGCAAAAGTAATATTTCTATTTTATTTATTATGGAGCTCTGGTGGCCTAATGTTAAGGAACTGCCAACCTAAAGGAACACTGTTCAAATCCACCAGCAGCTCTATGGGAGAAAGATAGTCAATTTCCCTCATGCAATTAACCTGCTGAAGGGCCAGTTATGAGTTGAATCTGAATTCACAGATGTCAGTTTAAAGACTAAAAGTATGTCTGATTCAGGTAATGGTCTTTTCTCTCACTTGCTATGCATCTGAGTTGTTGTTGTTATGTGCATTGAGTTGCCTGTGACCCATAGTGACCCTATGATACAACAGTTCTAAACCCTGCCCTGTCCTGAGCCAGTCTTACTAATTCTGACATGCCAAACCCCATTAAATAATTAATAACAATGGTAAAGGAAGCTGTGGTGTTGGAGATTAACACTGAATATTCAATGGGATTCCAGAAGAACAAACAGATATATCTTGGAAAAAGTACAGCCAGAGTATTCATTGGAGGCAAGGATGACACAGCTTTGTCTTACATACTTTGGACGTGTTGTTAGAAGAGGTTATTCCTTGGAAAGGGACATCATGCTTGGAAGGGTGGAGGGGCAATGAAATAGTGGAAGACCATCAATGAGATAGATTGACATAGTGACTGCAGAAATGGGTTCAAGTATGTCAAAGATGATGAGAATGGTATAGGATATGACAGGGTTAAAATACATTGTGCATAGGACCACGATGACTCATATTTTATTAATGGCACCCTGAAGAGGGTTAAACTGGGTGGCTCCTTGGAGGCAAGGATTCTGAGGCTTCGTCTAACATACTTTGGACATGTTGTAAGGAGGGAATCAATCCTTAGAGAGGGACATCATGCTTGGGAGGGTGGAGGGACAGCGCAGGAGAGGAAGACCCTCTATGAG
>NW_006399845.1:1672555-1690187 GCF_000299155.1 Elephantulus edwardii | reverse complement strand
TATTGGCACAGGACAGAGCGGAGTTTAGGGCTGTTGTACATAGGGTCGCTATGAGTCGCAGGCGACTCGACGGCACATAACAACAACAACAACAACCACAACAACCCTGTCTCTACTCTTAAATATTTAGATTATCCTTATTTAGCACATATTCTTCTCTTTGAGCATTTATCTATAACTTTGGTTACTGCTTTTGAGAATATTATTAAATGTTAAATTACTCTCACAACAACAACTCTAACCAAGGTGAGTTCAAATTTTAATATTTTTATACTATCTGGAAAGAATCTATTATGTTCAAATAATATGATTTGTATTTAAAAAAGTGTACCAGAAATGCTCCTGGGACAAAGCCTAAACTGTTATCCACATGCTGTCATCAGCTCTTTTGTGTAAAATATTTGTCAAATATTGTTCTAAAACTGAGCTCTCAAATTAAGACAGGGAGAAGGATTGCCATCCACTATTGTAACAACAGGCCTTTGAAAACCTACTATTTAGAACAGAACACCCTTAGATTAAATTAGGAGACAGGGCACCAGAGGCTGACCCTTCATACTGACAATCACAAAGGAGGAGGAAGAGTTGCAAACAGACCTTAGTGATTGAAATGTGGAATGTGAGAAGTATGAATGTATGAAAATTGAAGATTGTTAAGGAAGAAAGAATGTGTAAATATTGACATAATAGATACTGGTGAAATGAGATGGACTGGCGTGGGACATTTTGAATCAGACAATCATGTGATCTACTATGCTGGAAATGAAAAGGTGAGAAAAAACTAAGTTGCTTTTATAGTTAAAAAGACAATATCTAGATAAGTCTTGAAATACAATGTTGTTATTCATGATAGCAAAGAGACAGAAGCAACACAAATGCCCATTAACAAATGAAAGGATAAAAAAACGATGGTATATTCACACAATGGAATACTATGCAGCACTGAAAGATAAGTGAATCATAAAATATTGCAGCAGCCCAGAATAAGAGGTACATTGCCAAGAGGACTGGGGCAGGGGGGAAAGTAATTGTGCAACAAAGAACAATTTTTTTAAGTGAGCTAGGGTGGGGAGGGAAGAAGAGGAGGTTAAATGAGCAACAATGAATAAATAAAATTTGAACTCTTCTGTAAATTTTCTTTAAAATCACAATTAAAACAAGCAATTTTATTTAAAAAAGAAATAAATGTTACAAGTGACAAGATACTATCCATATATCCATATGCATACAAGGAAGATCTGTTAATACTATTATCAAATTTATGCACCAACAATCAGAGCAAAAGAAGAGGAAATAGATGACTTCTACCAACTGTTGCAATCGGAAATCAATTGAACATGCAACCAAGGTACTTAGTAATAATGGGTGACTGGAATGCAAAAGTCTGTAACAAAGAGTTAGGATCAGTAGTCAGGAAACAGGGAATTGGCGACAGAAATGAGGCTGGAGACAGAATGATGGAATGAGTTATTCATCACAAACATTTTTTCTAAGAGACACAAAGAAATCAGATTGATTACATATGTGGGGGGGGGAATTGTTGGAGAAGCTCATTATCAGCTGTGAAAAAAATAGGCCAGTTGCCAAGATCATCAAGATCAAACTGAAGCTAACAAAAATCAAATCTAATCCTCAAGAATCAAAGTTTGAACTTGAGTCTATTCCTCTTAAATTTAAAGACTATCTTAGGAACAGGTTTGAGAACTTGAATACTTATGAATGAAGAGCAGCAAGCTGTAGAGAAAATCAAGAATATCATCCATGAAAAATAAATGGAAAAAGGTCATTACAAAGACATAGGAAGAAGAAAAGACCAACATGGATGTCAGAAGAGACTATGAATATTGCACTACAGGGCTGAGATGCCAAAGCAAAAAAGGAAGAAATCAAAATGTGAAAGATCTGAACAGAAAATTTCAAAAGGCAGCACAGGAAGACAATGCAAAATATTGTAATGAAATGTGCAAAGAATGTGTGGGAAAATCAAGAGATGAACTTGTTCAGCATTTCTGAAGTTGATGGAACTGGAGAACAAATTATAATACTTAAGGATGCTGTGGCAGAATGCTGAATGACCTAAAGTATCAAAAGAAGGTGGGTGGAGAATACAGAGTCACTGTACCAGAAAGAACTGTCGTATGTTTAATGAAACAACATATGATCAAGAGCCCATGGTGATGAAGGAGGAAATTCAAGGTGTTATGGAAGAAATGGCAAAAAACAAAGCTCCAGGAATTGACAGCATAGAAATTAACATATTTCAACAAACAGATGCTGCCGTGGATACGTTCCCCAGATGTGACAAAAAATGTGAAGGACAACCACAGGGCCCATTCCAAAAAAAGGTGACCTGACAGTGTGGAAATTATCAAACGATATCATTAATATTACACACAAGCAAGACCTTGCTGAAAATTATTTAAAAACTACTGGAACAGCACATCAACAGAGAACTGCCGATGTGTAGGTTGGGTTTAGAAGAGGTCGTGACACTAGGGACATTGTAACCAACATTAGATGGATCTTAGCTGAAAGCAGAGAGTACCAGAGGAATGTCTATCTGTGTTTCATTGACTGTGTAAAGGCATTGCACTGTGTGGATCACAACAAACTGAGGCAGACTCTAAGAAAAATGGGAATCCTAGAACACTTGATTGTGCTTATGTGAAACCTATACTTGGACCAGTAGGCAGTCATCACAACAGAGCAAGGAAACACTGCATGGTTCAAAATCAGGAAAGATGTATACGAGGGATACATCCTATCTCCATAAATTTTCAAACTCTTTATGGAATAGATTATCTGGGAGGCTTGGCGGCATCAAGGTTGGAGGAAGACTCATCAACAACCTGTGTTATGCAAATAATGCAACCTTGCTTGCCTAAACTGAGGAGGACCTTGAGGCATTTGCTGTAGAAGGTCAAGGACTGCAGCCTTCAATATGAATTGAAGCTCAGCATAAAAAAAAAAAAGATTCTCACCACAGAGCTGCCAATTGGCAGTATTATGATAGACGGGGAAGAGATTGTTAACAGCTTCAGCTTGCTTGACTCTACAACCAACACGCTTGATACCCTAGTGGTAAGAATCTGTGTTGTAATTCAAAAGGATCAATTCAGCCAGGGGAGAAGGATGGACAATCTCCTCCTGTGCAATTACTGCTTCAGAAAACCCCCTGGATGGTCAACTATAAGTTCAGGTTTGAATTCTTTTTTTTTTTCAGATTAATAGAATTTTATTATAAGAATCAGATCCATTTTGAAATCAGATGCATTATGATTTGACTGGCCTCATTTCTGTAGCTGGAAAACTCATCAGCCTGCTGGACAGTTCCTTTTTCGGAGACATAGATACCATCCAAAAATTTTCGGATATCCTCGTTTTTAACTGTTGTAGCTTGCTGAATCAAAGCAGCTGAATTTGATACAAGTTCAATGGCGTTTCCAAGAATTAACTCATCTTTCTGGGCTTGAGAAACCGAACAAGCAACACCTGGTCTCATTCGAACTCTCCGAATGTATTTTTCACCCAAAAAGTTTCGAATTTCAACCAGAGATCCACTCTCCTGAATCACAACGTTGATGGGGAAATGAGCATACACAGACCTCATCTTGTAACGAAAGCCCAGTGTAACACCCTTGATCATGTTCTGTACGTGGCTCAGATGGTGCGAACAGTAGCCAGTTCCTTCCAGTTTCCCTACCATTTGTCAACACGAAGCCTCTTCTTTTTCTTTCCGAGGAGACTGAGCTCTACATTGATGTGATTGCAGTCCCTCCGCAAGGTTCCCCGCCGGCCTTTCACAATAACTGTGCGGCCCTTCAGAGTAATGTCGACATTCTCTGGAATGTCCACAGTCTGGTTGCTGAGAATGGTCTTCATTCTCACAGTTAATGTGGCAAATCCAGCTTTGAATTCTTGATACTAGCAGGCAGGAAATCAAAAGACTAATTGCATTGGGAAAATCTGCTGTTAGGGCCTTCCCCAGAGTACTGACGAGAAACTATATCAGTCTAAAGACTAAGGTGTACCTGATCCATGCCATTGTCTTCACACTTACTTTCTGAGTATCAGAGAGCTGGACAATTACAAAGGATGATAGAAGAAAAATTTATGCCTTTGAGTTGTGCTGGACACATGTATTGAGTGATATGGACTGCTACAAGAACAGGTCCATCCCAGAGAAGGTGAAACCAGGCTGCTTCTTGGAAGCAAGGATTTTGAAGCATGAGCTGATATACATTGGGCATGTTGCAAGAAGGAATCAGTCCATGGAGATAGATAACATGCTTGGAAGGGTGGAGGGACAGTGCAAGAGAGGAAGACCCCAAATGAGATGGATTTACTCAGTGACTGCATTAATGAGGTTGGGTATGTTAGAGATACTGAAATTGATTCAAGTAAAAGCAGGGTTCAGAGCTGTTGTGCGTAGGGTTGCTTTAAGTTAGAGTTGACTCAACAGCACATAATAACAATAACCAAATCTTCACCAGAATGAAATATTATTTTTTCTTTACTACTAGTTGGCCCAGTGGACCGAAAGTGATACTACCAAGCCAAAGGTGGGTGACTCTAATCCATGGCCCTCAGGTCAGTTTTTAATTGTTTTTGGCCAAAGATTCTTATAGGTCATATAGCCCTGGTGTGTCCACCTGCCGTACAGAGGAAACTTGTCATTGCTGTGAAGCTGAACACTGTGACACTGATGTGTCAAATGCAATAATGTTTACCCAAAGTAGACAGTGTTTGGTGGAGCTTCCTGATTAAAACAAGCTTGGAAGTGGGAGTGGCATCCACTTCTGTAATAGCTTGCCTCCAGAAACCCTGTGAACCTGGAGAAAGGATGAAAGTCAAGCAAGGGTAGAGGACTTTCGTTAATAGGGTCACTATGAGTTGCCTATGACTCGACGGCACTTAACATAAAGGGACAAAATCATATCACTCTTCCTCTAGGAAGGTTGAACGTGTTTCAGGGACCTTCACCTGTCATTCTGGTGATCTCTGTTCTAAACAGCTTCTTCCACAAGAGACTATTCCTGGTATCTCAATGAAAATTACTGCTCCCACCATTCACTCACCATTTTATAACTGTGTTTTATTTTCTTTATAGTATTTATTGAAATACAATGTTTCTTATTTTTACATATGGTTGCTCAATAATATCTTGTTTGTCTTTCTCATAAATATGTACATTTAAGATAAGCTGGCATATTATTGAACTTATCCATTGCTATATTCCCAAAGCCTAGAACATGCCCAAAACTTTGTAGATAGTCTAGAAATAGTTATTTGAAAAATATATTTCAAGAATTTTATTAATGTCAATGTATTCTGAGAAAATACATTTTATTAACTTATGTCTTGCTTAATGAGTATAATTTTCCTACACATTTTTAACTTATTGGACATGTTCTCATAATTCTCTTATTGCCTTAGGTTATTATTCCAGACAAATGTTAGAATTAGTTCATGAGATGCTTGGCTCATCTATATTTCTACTCTAGAGCTCTATCCTAAAGAAAAACTAAGCATTAAATTAAAACTCTGAGTATGTTCAGAAAGAATTGACAGTATTTATAGTCACAATGAGTTGTCTATGACTTTACAGCACTTTACAACAAAAACAACAGTGATAGAAATTTTAAAATATTCAGTGTTCTTTATGAACAAAGAAAAAGACATGATGCTCAAATTTACAGAATCATGGTTTATTATAAATGAGATCAATTTGCTTCTTCTCTAAGAATTGAAAGTCACATCAATTTGGCATTATTGTTGTTGTTGTTAAGTGTTGTTTAGCTGTAGACAACTCATAGTGACCCTATGAACGAAAGACCTGAACACTTGAATAACTTTCATCATTTCTCTAAGTTCATAGAGTTTCCAAAGGCAAGCTACTTCAGAAGTGGGTGCCACTCCTACTTCCAAGCCTTTTCTAATCTGAGAGCTCTACCAAACACTGTCCACCATGGGTAACCATTATCATATTTGACACATCAGTGTCAAAGTGTTTAGCATCACAGCAACCACGAGTTATCTCTGTACAGCAAATGGACAGACAACCATTTAGAAGACTGTTTTACCAAAAACAATTAACACCAGATTAAAATCACAGATTAAAATTGCCCACCTTTGGCTTCATAGCATAGCTTTCTATCAGCTAGGCCAACAGAGTTCTCTCTACGACTCACAGCATTTCCATGAACAACAAATCTAACCTTTGCCTTATCCTACACCATCCCCATAATGCAAGACATGCTTGAGCCTGATGTTATAGTCACTGTATAATATTGACTATAATATTAATGTTGTTGTTGTGTTATGTGTTGTCAAATTGCCTGCGACTCATAGCAACCCTATGTACAACAGCCCGAAACCCTGCTCTATCGCTTACCAATCTTATTGTCTCCAACACACCTATCCCCTTTACCCCAGTCACTGAATCATTCCATCTCATCAAGGGTCTTTCCTGTTCCCTCCACTCTCCAAGCATGACATCCCTCTTCAAGGACTGATACTGCCTCGCAACATGCCAAAAGTATGTGAGACGAAGCCTCAGAATCCTTGCCTCCAAGGAGCAGCCTGACTTCACCCTATCCAGGACTAACTTGTTTGTCTTCCTAGCAGTCCATGGTATAGTCAATACTCTTTTCCAGCACCACAGCTCAAAGGCATCAATTCTCCTTCTATCATCTCTAGTCATTGTCCATCTTTCTGATGCACAGCAAGTAATTGCAAAGAATATGGCCTGGATCAGGCACATCTTAATCTCCAGACTGACATCATTGCTCTTCAGTACTTTGGAGAGGTCTCTGACAGCATATTTTCCCAATGCAATTCATCTTTTCATTTCCTGGCTACTGGTACCAAGAGTGTTGATTGTAGAACCAAGCAAAGTAAAGCTGTTATTGATCTCAATCTCTTCACCATATATCATGATGCTGAAAATTGGCCCAGTGGTGAGAATCTTTGTTTTCTTGATGTTGAGCTTCAATCCATATTGAAGGCTGCAGTCCTTGACCTTCTATAGCAAGGGCTTCAGGTCCTGCTCAGTTTCAGCAAGCAGGGTTGTGTCATCTGCATAACGCAGATTGTTGATGAATCTACCTTCAATCATGATGCCACATTCATCCTCATAAAGCCCAGCTTCCCGGATAATCTGTTCTGCATACAGATTGAAAAGATATGGAGATAGGGCACATCCTTGGTGCACATCTTTCCTAATTTTAAACCATGCAGTGTTTTCTTGCTCTATTCTGACTACTGCCTCCTGTAGTTTTCACATAAGGACAATCAAGTGTTCTGGGATTCCCATTTTTCTCAAAGTCAGCCACAGTTTGTTGTGACCCAGTCAAATGCCTTTGCATAGACAATAATACACAGATATACATTCCTCTGGTACTCTATCCTTTCAGCCAAGATCCACCTGACATTTGCTATAATATCCTTATTACCATGGCCTCTTCTAAACCCAGCCTGAACTTCAGGCAGTTCTCTGTTGATGAGCTGTTCCAGTCGTATTTGTATAATCTTCAGCAGAATCTTGCTTGCATGTCACATCAATGATACTGCTCGATAATTTCCACACTCTGTTGGTCTCCCTTCTTTGGAATGGGAATAAATATAGATCTCTTCCAGTCAGTTGACTAGGTGGTTGTCCTCCAGATTTCTTGGCACAACTTGGTGAGCACATCCAGGGCAACGTCTGTTTGTTGAAATACATCAATGATAAGCCGTCAATTCCTGGGGTGTAGTTTTTTGCCAATTCTTTCAAAACAGTTTCAACTTTTTCCTTCATCACCATAGGCTCTTGCTCATACATTGTTTCATTAAATTCTTCTGTGTCCACCAATTATTTTTGGTACTCTGGATACTCTCTCCATCTTCATTTAATGCTTCCTGGATCGTTTAATATTCTACCCAAAGCATCCTTAAGTATTGCAACTTAAGGTTTGAATTTGTTCTTCACTTCCTTCAGCTTAAGAAATGCTGAGCGAGTTCAGCCCTTTTGATATTCTCACTCCACCTCCTTGTACATTCCATTGTAATGCTTTGTTTCCCCACACTTCCCTTTGGAATCTTCTGTTCAACACCTTAACTTCTTGATTTCTTCACTTTGCTTTGCTTCTCGGTGTTCTAGTGCAATATTCAGAGTTTCTTCTCACATCAATCTTGGTCTTTTCTTCCTCCTCTGTCTTTGTAATAATCTTTTGAATTTTTCATGGATGATATTCTTTATATCCTCCCATAACTCATATTGTCTTTGCTCATTAATGTCCAAGGCCTCAAACCTGTTCCTGAGATGGTTTTGAAATTCAGGTGGGATAGTCTCAAGGTCAAATTTTGTTCTTGTGGACTTATTTTTTCTTAGCTTTAGCTTGAACTTGCCTATTAGTAGTTGGTGGTCTGTTCCACAATCAGCACCTGGCCTACTTTTCACAGCTGATATTGACCTTCTCCAATGATTCTTTCCACAGATGTAATTGATCTGATTCTTATGCATACCATCAGGTGAAATCCATGTGTATAGCCTGCATTTATGTTTCTTATTAAATGTATTTGCAATGAATAAGTTGTTGGTTGTGCAAAATTCTATCATTCGATCTCTGGCTTGATTTCTATCGTCAAGTCCATGTATTCCAACTGCTGATCCTTATTCTCTATTCCCAACTTTTGCATTCCAGTCATCCATTATTTATTAATGCATCTTGATTGCATGTTTGATCACTCTCTGACTGTAAAAATTGGTAAAAATCTTCTATTTCCTCCTCTTTGGCTCTGGTTGTTGGTGCATATATTTGAATGATGGTGGTATTCACTGGACTTCTTGTATGCGTATACATCTTATCATGTTACTCACAACATTGCATTTCAAGATGGATCTAGAAATTACTTTTTTAACTATGAAAGCAACCCCATTTCCCCCTCACCTTTTCATCTCCAGCATAACAGATCATATGATTCTCTGACTCAGAATGTGCCATGCCCATCCATCTCATTTCACCAATACCTAGTATGTCAATATTTATGCGTTCCATTTCTTTCCTAACAATGTCCAATTTTCCTACATTCATAGTTCTTACACTTCCTGTTCCAATCACTAGTGTCTGCATAGCGCTGTTCCTCCTCCTGTGTTTCCATACTTGAGGGCTCAGCCTCAGTTGCTATATCTGCTAGTCTAAGTGTGCTCTGTTGTACATAGGGCATTCAAAGATCTGCTATTTCAGAAGTGGATGGCCAGTCATTCTTCCTAGTCTGTTTTAATTTTAATGTTTATATTTAGAACATTCTCTGACAGACAAGCATTTTACAGAGAAGAGTAGATTAAAAATGTCCCAGTAGTAGAAAAAAACACACAATAGATTGCGTGTTGTCCCTGCCCATGGCAGGTGTGTCTCGACCCACCCCTCTCCCTGCTCCACCAGCATTCGCTTCCACTCCCACCATCAACATCCATTCAACATCTATCTCCCTTATCCAGCCCTTGATGTGATGAGCCTATATATCAGTCTTTCTGAGTTTCTATGATCCCAAATGCCTCAAGCTGCTGACAGTTTCTTCTACAGCAGGCAGTTTCTCTTGCAGGAGTCTTATACTTCTGCTCAAAGATTGACTTCTTGTGCTTTAGGGCCTCTTCTCCTCCATTTATGCTACAATAGTTTCCCATGAGAAGTTGATGTATCCTGTGTATTGTGGGGTCAGCTGAGTCACCTGTCACACCCATCATACCCCTGTGCTCTGCCCTTCTTCTGCTGTGCTTTGTGCTCCAAAATTTGAAGATAACAGCCTTGACCCTCAGACTTCTGGGAGACGTAGTTGTTCATATATTAATATATAGTTGTTGTTATGTGCCATCAAGTCATAAACGACTCATAGCAACCTTACGAATGAAAGGCCTGAGCACTGTTCGTGCATAGATTTTCCACAGGCAAGCCATTTTGAAAGTGGATGCCGCTCCTGCTTCCAGGCTTATATTAATATAACATTAATTTAACTGGCACTGACTCTGACCAAACTCTGCGTGTGTGTGTGTGTGTGTGTGTGTGTGTGTGTGTGTGTGTTAGTAAATTTTAAAATCTTTTCCTGCATTGAAAGCATTTAAAATGTAGAAAAGGAAACAGAAGTTCAACAATGAACTGTGAATGGTAATAACCTATAGAATTTGAATGTTGGAGGAAATTAGTATGTCCATGGCATCACCTTGGTGTTGATTACAAGCCACTTTAGTAACAAAGAACCCAGGCCCCAATGATTGCTCAAAAGCTCTTAAGAATTTTTGTCCTAAAAAAATCACAAATATCATTCAGTAAATGTAAGCTTCCATGATGTAAAAGTTAAATATACTGAGCCAGCAATTTGAAGGGTCCTCCCAGGACACCTGATTCTCACTTTTGTCATTTAGTTGAAGTTGGACTGACTCACTTCACTAGTGCTAACAGAAGCATTTTATGCCCTCATTCAAAATCTCTCCCTGGGTCTCTCTTGTCTCTAAAAATAAAGGTTAAACTTTCCCAGCTTGACATTAAAGACCATTTAGTATTGAACACCACTGTGGTGTAATTTAGATCTACTGCACCAGTTTCTCTGCTTAATACACACACCTCGACACTATCATATCCTGTATTCTACACTATGGCTTGGATATGTTCTGAAAGAATCACATTTCTCCAGTAGAAATACATCTATCTAGAAAAATACACATTTGGCTTAAAGTGGCTCAACTATTTGTAATAGCAAAAGTCTAGAAACCCTAACATTACTCATCATTAGGGAGTTTTTAAAATAAAAAATGGAGAACTAGGGAATTCTGGTGGCCTGGTAGTTAAAAACTGGACTGTAATCCCAAAGGCACGTGGTTCCAATCCACCAACTGCTCTGTGGGAGAAGGATGAGAAATTTCCTCCCATGTGATTTACTGTCTGAAAATACACTGGAAGGTCAGCTATGGATCAGTTACAACACAAAGACACACAACAACAACAACACACAGCTATTAAAAAAAATGAACACTATCTATGTACTATCAAAAGACGTGTTACTATGGGAAAATCTGCTGTCAAGGACCTCTCCAAAATGCTAAAGAGTAATGATGTCAATTTAAAGATTAAGGTGTGCCTGATGAAAGCCATGGTATTTTTCAGTTGTGTCCTATGCATCTGGAAGTTGGACAATGCATAGGGTGGCAGAAGAAGAACCTATGTCTTTGAATTGGGTTGTTGTAAAAAAGTATTGAATATACTGTAGTCTGCCAAATAACAAAGAAGTATGTCTTGCAGCAAGTGCAACCAGAGTGTTCCCTAGAGGCAAGGATGCTGAAATTTCATCTCACATACTTTGGGCATGTTATTAGGAAAGAGCAGTCCTTACAAAAAGACATCATGCTAGGAAAGTTGGAGAGTCAGAGAAAGAATCTCCACAAGCTGGATTGACACAGTGATTGTAACATTGGACACAATGGGCTCAAGCATGTGAGAGATAGTGAGGACAGCTCAGGATCTTGCCCTCAAGAGTCAGATCTTTGTTCATAAAGTGTCGACAAATCAACATTGACTCAAAAGCATTTAACAACATAACATCTAAGAACACTATTGTAGAATGATACCTATGGAAAAAAAAATTTAAAAAAGAAAAATCCAAAAATAAGTCAAATACTTTGGAGAAACATGTTAAAAGACTGACATTATTAATTTTGGAACGAGGAAATACAAAATTAAGACATTAATTGCATTTTTAATTGAGAAAGATAAAATTTTAAGAAATGATTCTTATTAATATAAGAAGAAATTAACAAGGTTTAAGGATAACAACTGAAGATAGACTTACCTTCATTGTTAATATTTTATGCTGTCAAGGTGACTGTGACTCATCAAGACTTCACGAACAACATGATCCTAAATGACCCTCACTACCTCCGCTGTGATTAAGCTCTTTGTTACAGTCAGTGTCAATCAGTCTGGTTGCAGGTCTTCCTGACTCTCTTCTTCCAGGCATGATGCCCTTCTCCAGGGGATAACTCCTCCTGACATGGCCAAAGGCTGTGAGATGAAGTATCACCATCTTTGCTTCTAAGAATCACCCTGGCTTCACTTCTTCCGAGGTAGATTTGTGTGCTCAACCAGCCGTCCATGATATATCCAGTATTCGTCGTCAGCATCACAATTCAAAGGTATCAGTTCTTCAGTCTTCCTTATTCATTGTCTGTCTTTCTCATACTTACCCTAATTAACTTTTTTAAGGATAATCATTAACTTTTTCTTACTATTTGAGAGAAAGTTCATAGAGTGAATTGGTTTTGTGTTCAACCATGTGCATGTTGTGGTTTCTTTTTGCTTGTTTGGTTTTATTTTTATTTCCTTTATTGTTGTTGTTTTTCTTTTTTTTTTAATACTGGCATACCCACAAAGTTAATATACATTGTTTTTCACACTAGATCTTTCCCATTTCCTTAACACACCCTTCCCTCGCCCATCAAACTATGCAACTCTATGACTATGTACACCCCATCCTCACCCCAGCACTTCCCTCCTCTCCCCCTTGGATTTCCATACATGTCTTACTAGTTATCTATTTCTACAATAATGGTCTCTTATTTGAATAATGATTTGTTGTTGTTGTTGTTATGTGCCATTGAGTCCTTTGCGGCTCATAATAATGATTAGGCAAAACTTAATATAAAGATGCAGCTTCCAAAAATTTCAAGCAAAAATGAAACAAACAAAACTAGCTATAGCTAGATATAGATATATAGACTTAGAAATAGAGAGATAGAGATATGTAGATGTGTTTGAATTTTGCAAGTAAACCAGTATAAAATAAAAATTTTATAAAAAAAATAAACCAGCTACTCTTGAGTTCTGGTACAATAATATAAAATGACCATTTCAAATGACCTATTAAAACCAGCTTGAATTGTAGTATTGGAGAAGAGTACTGAATATCTCTCATGGCCAAAAGAACAACCAAATATATCTTGGAGAAAGTGCAACCAGGGTGCTCCTTAGAGGCAAGAATGGTGAAACTTTGTTTCACATATTTTGGCTTCTTGTTAGTAGGGGCTAATACTTGAAAAAATATATCACACTGTGAAAGTTAGTCACTCAGAGAGAGATCTTCAACAACACAGACTAATACAGTGACTATGTTAATGGACCCAAGTATATCAGAATCAATTAGGATGCCAGGAAATAGGAAAAGTTTCAGACCTGTTGTTCCTAGGATCATTATGAGTCATGGTGGATTTGATGGCACCCAACAACATGATGGTGAAAGGGTGGAGGCTTTGCAAAGAAGAGAAAGACCCTCAACCAGATTGACTGATAGGGTGACTACTGCAATGGGCTCTTGTGTGTCAGGAAGTGTGAGGATAGATAGAACAGTGTTCAGATCTTTCATTCATGGCTCATGAGTTGTACTCAACCTGATGGCACCTAATATAAAAATCTGCAACTTGCCTTTAATATTCTAGTGGAATACACTCTAAGAAGAGGAAAACTTGAGAATAAAAACAATATTTTTAATCTTCATATTTTACTGAATATTGTTGGTATTAATACTATTCTAAGATCCATTGTGTGATTAAGAAAAAATAAATATGTTAATTATTAGAGAGTTAAAATTTCTAGCACTACAGAAGAGAGAGAGATATAAGATTTCTAAAGTAAAGTGAAAACACATATATCTCTAGAAATGTTTTGGAAGTATTAGTATCTCATCTTACTTTAAAAATACCATATTTTGTGCATTGAAAACTCTTAGAAGCAAAGATGAGCTCAGTAGCTCAGAGCACCCCAAACATCCAAATTATAGTCTCTAAATATCATTTCTTGCATAAAAGAATCAGGGCTTTTTGGAGAATGGTTGTTCCAAGTTCAGAGTAAGGAATATATGAGTTTAGGATATTTTATCATATCAAGATTCAAGGGAATTTTAAAATATTACTAGACCTAGTTTGAAAGGCTCAAAGAAATGATCTGAACAGTCGTTGGCCAAAATTGAGATAATTTGAATCAAAACTGCAATAATAATTATAGCTGCAACGAATAAATGCATTTTGTTATTATGTGTCATGGAGTCGCCTGAGACTCATAGCAACCCTATGTAAAATAGCTCTGAAGCCTGCCCTATCCTGAGCCTGTCTCACTTCAGGGTGTCAATCCATCTCATCTGGGGTCTTCCTCTCCTGCACCCTCCACCCTTCCAAGCATGATGTCCTTCTCCAAGGATTGATTCTTCCTGGCCATGTACCCACAGTATGTGAGACGAAGCTTCAAAATCCTTGCCTCCAAGGAGAAGCTTGGTTTCACCTTCTCCAATACAGAACTTTTGTTCTCTTGGAAGTCAATGGTACGTTCAATACTCATCTCAAGCACCACAACTCAAAGTATCTATTATTTTTCTGTCACCCTTAGTCATTGTTCAGCTCTCTTGTGGATTCTGTGAAGCTAAACACTGTGACACTGATATGTCAAATGTGATAATGGTTACCCATTGTGGACAGTGTTTGGCGGAGCTCCCCGATTAAAACAAGCTTGGAAGCAGGAGTGGCATCTACTTCCGAAATAGCTTGCCTCCACCCTATGAACCTGGAGAAAGGATGAAAATTATACAAGCATTCAGGTCTTTCATTCGTAGGATCGCTATGAGTCACCTACGACTAGACAGCACTTAACAACAACAACAAAAGAAGAAAGTAATCCAGTTTTGCATGCTATAGTTGTTGTTGTGTGCTGTCAAGTCAGAAGTTACTCATAGCTGAACTTCCAGTGTGTTTTCGGAGTAAATCACATGGGAAGAGCTTGTTTATTCTTCTCCTGGGGTGCAACTGGTGGATTTGAACTGTGTGCCTTTGCAATTGCAGCACAGTTTCTTACCTCTAGGCCACCAGAGTTATAAAACTAAGTTATTAGACTGAAAACAAATTTGGGCAAAAAAGTATACTAAAGAAAATTACAAAATAAATAAAGCAAACATCCATTAGAACTCTGCCTTTGCCATATGATCTGTGCTTCCACTTTGTGTTGGAATCAGCAAAATTTAAATGAGAAACACCACTTTGTACTCCAATTAAAAAAATTACAAGAAAAGTAATAAGTGACAGTCAACTTATTGATTAAAGATTATGGAATTATGTCTTTGATTTATGTGGATCCTGATTAAAATGGTAGAAAAATAATGAGATAATATGGGAAATGGAAACACCTGTTGTTGAGTACTGTCAACTTGGAACAAACCAATAGCTGAACCTCCAGGAAGTTTTCAAAGGAAGTAAGACATATAGAAAGGAGACTGCCCATCTTTCTCCCGCAGAACAAATGGTGGATTTGAACCACATAATTTTCCCTTGGTAGGGCCATTCATTACCACTAAGCCACTAGAGCTCCCTACATTAGTAACATTTAGTTCACTCAGCATAATGCTCTCCAGTTCCTCCCAAGTTAGATAGTTACATGCAAAATCATTGCTCCTGCATGCTTTATACTATTCCATTGTGTGAATGTACCATAGTTTCTCAATCCATTCTATTGTGATTGGACATTGAGCTGTTTCCATCTTCTTGCAATGGGGAATAATGCTGCTATGAACATTGGTGCACAAGTGTTTGCTTGTGACTCAATTCTCATTCTCTCTGGGTATATTCCAAGAAGTGGAATAGCTGGGTCATATGGAATTTCTATGTTCAGGTTTCTGAGGAAATGCCAACCTGCCTTCCAGAGTGATTGTACCATTTTATAATCACACCAACAGGTATAAGAGTTCCTATCTCACCACATCCTCTCCAACATTTATAACTTGCTGTCCTGTTAACCTTTGCCACTGTTATGAGAGCGAAATGTTATCTCATTGTGGTTTTGATTTGCATCTCTCTTATTGTCAGTGATTTAAATATTATGTCATTGTACCAATAACATTTTTTTTATTTTTTATTTTATTTGGATTTATTTACAAAGTTTGAATACACTGTTTTTCACAAAATGTTCTTCCCATTTCCTTCACACACCTGTCCTATGATTGTGCAACCCTATGATTAATACTCCATCTTCACTTCTCTATTTATACCCTCACCCCACCCCCATCCCCAGCTTGGATCTTCATATTTATTCTACAATAATAGTTTTATACAGTGTTTGTCCTTGTAGACTGAGTTAGTTCTCTCAACATAATAGTCTCCAGTCCCTCCCAAGTTAATTTACAACCATTACTACCAAAAACCATTGCTCCTGCATGCTGCATCGTATTCCTTTGTACGAATATATCACAAATTCTCAATCCATTCACTTGTGGTTGTACATCTGGGCTGTTCCCATAATCACTGTATTTGTAACATTTTTAAATTATTGTAAATAAATGTAGATGAACTATTAGTATTATGATTAGATTTTATTTAAAGAATCCTTATATTTTGGAAACAAAACATAGTATTTAAGATGAGATTATGCAAGATACAACATCATTCCAAAGCTGTCTCTGAAAATCCACTAGATGGTCTGCTATGTGTCAGATCCTACTTGATGGTACATAAAAACAAGAAGTAACAGTTAATGGGTAAGAGAAAAAAAATTGTGGATTTCTAATTATGTTGCTCTTAGGTTCCATTGAGTTGAGTATGACTCATAGCAACCCTATCTAAACCTAGTCCTGTCCTGCGCCATCCTCACACTTCCTGACACACAAGAGCCCAATGCAGCAGTCATCGTGTCGATCCACCTAGTTGAGGGTCTTCTTCGTCACCGACCATCCATCCTTCCTAACATCATGTCCTTTGCTAAGAAATAGCACCTCCTAGCAATTCTAGTTGGTAAATACCTACATGGAATTTTTTTTATAATGTTTTCTACTTTTGCTTGAAATTGTTCTTCAATAACAGTTCAAGTATATATTTCTAAGTTCTAGGAAAACTGCAGTAATGTATAGCCCCACAAATACAGCATGAGCTTTCTCTCTTTCCTACATCCATATGGACAATTAATCTATCATTTTTCAGCTTTGCCAACTGGTAAGCAGTATTTTGTGTTTTCTGTTAATTCAGTAAATATCTAATTTATGTTTCATTATTAATTATGTAAATATATTCCTTACTAATTATAGAGATGCAACTCACAGCTAAAGGTGTCTGAGTGGTCCCCAGTGACATCATTTCATGCATGCAGTCATGGAAATATTCATATATATTTGTTTATTCATTAGCTGAAAAAAATGTATGAGAAAAATTTAATCCCATGTTTTCTTTTACACTAAGTATATATCACATATATATTTAAATGAATAAAGATATTAATGAAAATATTAAAACTAAAAACAACTCATTGTGTCAGTTCGATCTCATAGCAATCACCAATGGGTTGCCAAAGCTGTAAATCATCATGAAAGGAGATTGTCCATCTTTTCGGCTCAGCTTAACTAGTGGATCCAAATCATCAAAGAGTAGAACCTTTTCGTTAGCAGCACAACTCACTGTACCTCTGCCATCAGAACTGTTGTTGTTTTTGTTGTTGTTGTTATGTGCCGTCAAGTCATTTGTGACTCATAGCGACCCTATGTACAACAGCCTTAAACCATGCTCTATCCTGTGCCAATTGCACTGTCTCTGACACACCCTACCAAGCATGATGTCCCTCTCCAAGGACCTGTCCCT